>NC_056057.1:33082479-33385509 GCF_016772045.2 Ovis aries | reverse complement strand
GAAATACAGACTCAGATGAAAGTTGGTCTTCATTGTGCTCTTAAAAACTTAGTGTTAGAGATCACCCTGATACCTAGGTTTTATGAGTTTTTACTGTTGTCACCACGAGGAAGGTTTACATCTAGTTCTCAGGAGATCAGATGCCTATCAAAGACAATGGGAAATGAGAGATCTCTTATCTTGAGGAGAGTGCCAGAGAGTTGATGACGCTGGGAATGAAATGAAATGTCCTTGACCATCGAGAGAGTTCGACCTTCCTGCAGTACTGAGTTCACGTGACTCACTCACCGGCTAGATTGAGTGTGTGCCACGCCAGTCACCGTGTGCTTGGTCTCTGGTGACAAGTAGGCTCGCTCTGTGAGGACACGGAACGTGGAAACCTTTTCACCCATAAGTGCTGTGAGTTCAAGTGCTCCCGGTAGAACTGAAAGATGAGCTCATTTCTGCTCCAACTATCCCCCTCTTCTAATAACAAAACAACTCTGTTTCGCTAAACATCCTGTCAGAGTGCATAACAGATTGTTGAGAAAGGAAAAAGAAAAAAGGTCCCTAACAATTTTGTGGACCAGAATAGATGGAGATGCGATTGAGTCTGCTTTTCCCTCTTCACTTTGCTTATCTGTGTTTTCTTTCTATTCTACCATGTTACTATGTATTAAATTATTAATAAAATAATTTAGAAAGGTTGCATTTAAAAATACCTTTTCCTGTTAATGCACATTTTAAAGGGGGCATTCCACATTTCATCCTTTGAAAACATCCAAAGAATCAATCCATTGTCTTCTCTGCTTTCTAGTTGTTTCCACCTAATTTTTCTGATGTGCTTTTTTTTTTTTTTTCTTCCAGGACTTTTTCTCACTTCTCTTTTTCAAACTGATCCTTATACCTCTTTTTGCTAGCTTATTCTTAGAATTTTATTGCTAGTTTCCAGAGAGAAATATGAGTAAGAAAAATTATAAGCACTGGGGAAGTTACAAAGGTTAAAGAAATCTCAGACAAGTGCTGGTTATCTGGCTTTGTTCCATATGAAAATAAAAATAAGATTGGGTGTTTAAGACATTTACTTAGCTCCTTAGTTTTTTCCATAATGCTTCTCCCTAGAAATAGGCATCATTTATTAAGCACTTACTGTGTACATCACAGTGCTACCTGTGCATTATTGTATATCACAACCACTCCAGAAAGTAGCCTTGCACTGTTATCCCCATTTGATATGTGAATAAGTTGAACCTTGCACAGGTTTAAAGGCTTGTATAAGATCCTGGAACTCATACAGAGCAGAACTAAGGTTTGAGTTCAGATCAGTGCGACACTGAAGTCTGGCCTGTGTTGCCTCACATTTAGTGTTGGTCTTGGTCATCCAGATGTCTGTGAGAGAGCACAGGGGGACTTCCAGGGGGCCTTGCTGCTGGCTGGCTTCACGGGATAGCAGCGGGCCTGTGTCTGCTCCGATTGACTGATTCCTGGGCTGTCGAGTGTTTTACCTCTGTATAAGCCCTGGATTATTATGTAAACTTAGGCTAGTAGAGATTGAGTAAAATCTTAGAGGCTTACATAGTGTTAATATGAGACTATCATATTTGTGTTTATACTTATTAAAGCATCATTTAAACCATTAACAATACATTTACTGAAGCCAGAGACTGCCTCATATGGCTTACACGGCTTTGCAATGTCCAGGGCATTGGTGGTCAGGAAATATACATTGAATTGCTGAATGTTTTTCATATAATCGTTCATGTATTCAAAAACGAGATTTTCTCCCTTTAGGCCAGAGAAGGCCGGACCACCATTGTGATAGCGCATCGTCTGTCCACGGTTCGCAATGCTGACGTCATCACTGGTCTTGATGATGGAGTCATCGTGGAGGAAGGCAGTCATGATGAGCTCATGGGGAAGAGAGGCATTTACTTCAAACTTGTCACAATGCAGGTGCAATCTGACTCTAGCAGTTTCCTCAAGTATCCCAGGCATGAGCCGATTTTGCTGATCTGGTGCTATAAATAAATGTTACTATTGATTATTTTGAGAAGAGGGAAAAAATTTTGGGGTGGGAAGCAAGGAAGATCACACCAGGTTTTAGATATTTTTTTCCCTCTTGAAAGGAGAGAAATGAAGAAGGATAGAGAAAGGTAAAATTAAAAAGGCTTAAAAGTGAGCTATCCACTCTAGTAGGGGCTTCGAAGGTGGCTCAGTGGTAAAGAGTCTGCCTGCTAAGCAGGGGATGTGGGTTCAATCCCTAGGTCAGGAGATCCCCTGGAGAAGGAAATGGCAACCCACTCCAGTATTCTTCTGGGAAAATTCCATAGCCAGAGGAGCCTGGCAGGTTACGGCCCATAGGGTGGCAAAAAGAGCAGGACCCAACTGAGTGGCTAACCAGCAGCCACAGCAGTATCCACTCTCGCAGCTGCTAGCCACTCATGGCTGTTGAGCACGTTAGTGGTGGCTAATCTGAATCGAAGTGGTCGTAAGTTGAAAATGCATACCAGAGTCCAAAGACTTAGTCCAAAGAAAAATGCAAGGTATCTCAAAAAGTTTTTATGCTGATTACGTTAATCTAATATCTTAGATACATTAAAGGTTAGATAAAATATAGTATTAAAGTTAACTTTACCTGTCACTTTTTTTGACATGTCTACTGAAAACATTGTGTCTCACAGTATGACTTGCACCGTTATTTGTGAGATGTCACTGGTCCAAAGCAAATCTGACTGAGCCAAAATCACTCACACAGAGGAGGTGACTAGATAAGATACTTGGAATGGATGCCATATTGTTTCAGCATAGTTTATATGGATCCTTATTTAATGGTTTCAATTTTCAAATATAATCACACCAAAAAAAATAGCAGTTCCATTTCATCCTTTCCCATAAGGACTTAAATTACCATTTTCCTTGATACCTACTGTTGAGCGATTAGATTTTGTTGGTTAATTCCGCCTAACCAACTTATGCGTATTTCTTGTTTATTTTAGACAAAAGGAAATGAACTTGAATTGGAAAATACCCCTGGTGAATCCCTAAGTAAAATTGATGACTTGTACACGTCCTCCCAAGATTCAAGATCCAGTCTAATCAGAAGAAAATCAACTCGCAGGAGTATCCATGGATCCCAAAGCCAGGACAGAAAGCTCAGTACAGAAGAAACTTTGGTACAAAAGAGGCTGCAGACTGATGTCTTTAGCAGAGGGCTAAGGCTGGGATGGGAGTGGGAGCAAGAAAGGGTTATCCAGAGTTCCCTGTCCTGTCCCTTCGCTTGGTCCACAGACCCAAATCTCAACCTGTTAACTCTAAGGTGGAATTTATGAATGATAATTTATAGGATAAGAACTTTAGAATTAGAGTTTATAATGTAAAGAGATAATAGTGGGTCTTCAAATACAAACAGTTTTGTTCTTTCATCCTTACAAATATGCTTGTCACATTCCAGATGTCCGGTCAGACTTATATATTTATGGACTCATCATGTATTCCTTTAAAAATGAAGGCACAATGTAACAGAATCTGTCAGCACTCTTTAAGAAAAGTTCCATAGCCATCAATTGATAAGGAAGTAGGAATAAGATATATTTGCTTAAAAACTGTTGTGCATACAGAAGAACTGTACGTCAGTTCAATCCATTAAGATCAGTTATTTTCCTAACGAGTTTGTTGTAATATTTTGTGTTCTCCAGGATGAAAGTGTACCTCCCGTTTCCTTTTGGAGGATTCTGAAGCTGAATATAACTGAATGGCCTTATTTTGTGGTTGGTGTATTTTGTGCCATTATAAATGGAGGTCTGGAACCAGCACTGTCAGTCATACTTTCAAGGATGATAGGAGTAAGTGTTTATGTTCGCTTTTGGGGACTTACCTGTGAGTCCTGACTAAAGAATGAACTGTTTGTATTTGAAAATTTATATAAAAGCCACAAAAACACACATTGCACCTTCATGAAACAGCTTGAAGATGTAGAGGTTTTATTTGTGATAGGAAAACTGATTCAAAACTTCCTTTGTCGTGGCACTTGGTTTCTATCCTAGGGCCCTGGGAATGAGATCCTGGAAAACAGTCCATGAAGCTGACTAGGCGACTGTCCCCTACCTGCCATCGCTGGACTCTGAGTCAACCTGAGCAATAGTTCTGTGACTGGTGTACAGAGAGGCTTCCTCACGTGTTCATCACACCAGCTCAAGGGAGAGCCACTCTCTGATTCGTGTGCTTGTCAGGACGTGATGAGGCTGAGCACTTGGCCTCTGTGGGATGTCCATCCCACGTATTAAGAGGAAAACAAATGGGATGGCTTGAAAAGATTCAGGTTGACAGATACTGGTCGCACCTGCTTTTCATGATGTCATTTTCAACCATAAAGTTACAATCTCACACGTCAGATTTTGGCCCAGTGTGAAAGAAGATGGGTTTCTTTCCCTGTGAAGTGGTTGTTCTCTGCCCTGCTTTTTGAGCCCAAGGCATCCTGTTTAGCTCTTTTAACCAAGGTCTCTGAGTGTGGTTCCGGGTGAGCTGGCTCTAGTTGCCCACTGTCTAACAGGCCACCCTACAAAGAAGGCTGGCTGAAGAAGCATCCTTTCTTCAGAGAGACCTGGGCTGAATATATGAGCTCACCTCCTGGGCTCACCAAAACCACATCAGCAGATGTGTCCCCAGACACCTTGGGACAGTTGGAAATGTCCCGTGTGAAACAAGACTGCCATGCAGTGTAGTCTCCATCACAGGAATAGGAGAGTATCTGTCCCCAGTTCTGCGGTAGTGGGTTTGGTGCTGACTTGAAGCACCCATTACTTCAAGAAGGAGTATGAGCGGAGAAAGACTTGGATGGATTAGTGAATGAATGACAGGCCCTGGCCCCCAGGGAAGGCACGGTGCTGCCCCATTTAAGTCTGGCCTTAGGGAAGCCTGCCTGAGCTCCACATGCTAAGGCCCTCTTGACCCCAAATACTATAACTCGATGTAACATGGGTCAGACTTTGATTTCTTCAGTGGTACTGAAACCCTTAAATATTTTCTTTTGCCAGATCTTCACCAGAGATGACGATGACGAAACCAAACGACAGAACAGTAACTTGTTTTCACTGTTGTTTCTAATCCTTGGAATTATTTCTTTTATTACATTTTTCCTTCAGGTAAGTGTCTACATTTTCACCTTTTTTTTTCCATTTGGAGAACTGTATCATTACCCAACTGGGGGAATTTATTAAACATCTGTGTGATTTGCTGTTGAGCAGAGTCACTCTTCTAGTCACTGGGCTCTTAGCAGTCAGTTTACTTGACTTAAACCAAAGATGTTTGCTTCCTCCGGCCTCCTCTTACACCCCAAGGGAAGGAACCCTTGCTTCCTTCCTTCTCCCCACCTTCTCCCCTGACTTGAAATGTTCATGAAGTCAGAGGGAACGGAGATTGTCTGATCTAACACAATGATTGGAAGTAAAAGCAGGGGTCTTAGAAATGGAATCTAGGGGAGCTGTGGACACATGTTTGGGTATATAAGTACTGCCATCCAGTTCTGATACTCAAGTATCTTCCAGTGTTCTAAAAGCAAGAACAAACCTTAGAGCCCCACAAGCCAGTCATGCTGATTTCAAAAATATTTGAAGAGTTTGTCATCCTTTTCCTGAAGAAGAAGAAATCTTTTCTAATGATGGAGGAATGTCAGTCTTCAAACAAAAAGTGTAGTAAGCATATGTAAAGTATCAGATTTTACAGATTGCCGATCATTTGGCTGAAATGAAATTGCCAGGAGTTTAAGCACTCTAGAAGCTCCGCATGGTAAGGCAGTATGGGCTTTGGTGTTAGGTGTAGGGTCAGGTATGAGTTGCACCAGTTCCTAATTTTGTGTCCTTGAACAAGTACATAACTGAACTGTGTAAGCCTCAGTTCCCTCATGTGTTAAAATGGGGATAATGGTAGCTGACTCTTGATGATGAAAAGAGGTAAATTCCTAGTTGTGTGTGAGATGATTATAAACATAATCACTCATTAAATGAATGAGTGGTTCCTGCTGCTGCTGCTGCTAAGTTGCTTCAGTCGTGTCTGACTCTGTGTGACCCCGTAGATGACAGCTCACCAGGCTCCTCTGTCTCTGGGATTCTCCAGGCAAGAATAATGGAGTGGGTTGCCATTTCCTTCTCCAATGCATGCATGCATGCTAAGTCACTTCAGTCGTGTCTCACTCTCTGCGACCCTATGGACAGCAGCCCTCTAGGCTCCTCTGTCCATGGGATTCTCTAGGCAAGAATACTGGAGTGGGTTGCCATTTCCTTCTCTAGAATGAGTGGTTAATCACATGTAATTTTTTAAGGTAGAACTCTCAATAGATCTCTTTATTTTGCATGATGTGAGCATGTTAATATATTTTGAATAGACAGGACACTTTTCTGGACATGATAGGAGATCGCAAACCCCAGAATCTTTTGTTACTGAGTCCTTCAAGTCTCTTTGGGGATTCTGATCATACTAGAATAAATGTGACACTCTTAACTTGTATACAAGATTGTCATACCAAGTATTAATGCCAGAGAAGTTGGGAGAATGTAGAGGTTACTGAGGGTGCAGTTCGTTAAGGAGTTTGGAGAGTCATAGGCTTTGAGCTGGAAATCTGAACTGGTGATGCAAAGGCAGACAAAGTGGTACCTTTGTCACACAGTGATACCCAGGGAGAGTGGAGCCTGGCTTGCCTGGCAAACCGAGGTGAGAACTAAGGCTCTGAATCCCAGGACCTCAGAAGTGCAGAGGTGGCACTGTGCCAACAATGGGATTAGAACATGGTGTTAGATGGTGTTAGCCCCTCATTTAGAAAAGCAAGGAAGGAGCTCATGGGGGATTACAGCCCAGGCTCTGGGTGCTCATTCTGGTCAAGATTCTCTTAGATGCGCATCAGATTCCAGCTCTGCCACCTTAGAACTATAGCCTCTGGCCACTTCCCAGCCTCCCTCAACCTCCATTTCTTCTGTAAAGTGGTAATTATAGGTTTGTCCTGAGGACTTGTAGAGAGAATGTTCCTGACATACTTATCACTGGCTAGTTCTCAACCAAATGACAGGAGTAGTATTCTCATAGTGGGCAGGATAGTTCCGGTTTCATTCAGTTTAAAGCAGAAACCTTCATCTGGTCACTTCCTAGTAAGGTTAATCATTTTGGTAATGGAGGGCTTCAGCTCAGTTAATCCAGGGTCTCTTTCTCTCCCGCTTGTCCCTGGCTTGGTGTGTCTTAGCAGAGAGTATACGCAGCATTGCAGCACTGGGTGGGGGGTGCTGGTCTGTGCACCTCCCCTGCCCCCTACTTCACACTGGTGACTGGAGGGGCTGGTAGCCTGCAGTTACACGGTCCAGCCTGGCTGTCCCCCTTGATCAGGACCATGAGGAAGAGTTCACTTTCTCTCCACTTGGCTCTTTGCCCGTGTTTCTTCTCTCTCTCTCTTGATAATGTCCGGCCTGCCCCCTGTGAGTGTGGAGGAGCTACAGTTGCCTTCCGTCATGTCTCAGATGCTGCAGGAGACTCTGGGCTCTTACTAGGGCTTCCCTTCCTCCAATGCACCGTCCAGCCAGTTCCACTCTGCTCTCCCTGGGCCACTGTGTGGCAGGCTCCATCTGTGAACCTCCCCTTCCCAGAGCTCCAGAGAGAAAGTGGCGCAGTGCCTCAGTCTGGCCCTATATATCCTCAAGCTCCGGGACGAGGGTCTGTCCTCCTTCCTCCCCAGATGTGGCCCTGCATGGCCACACAATCACATCTTACGCTCTTCTCTCCTCCCAGGCATAGGTCATATCCTTGGGGAAGGGGGAGATCAGTGCAGAAAACTCTCTGTCCAGTAAGCCTTCCTTTCCAGCCTATTTCTCTCCTAGACTTTGGCTTTTCTTTTAACTTGGAAACAAAGCGTTTGATATCTTTGTGTCTGCATCTTTTATGGCTGGAGGGGCTGCAGATTCCTGTTTTTCCAGGTTGCACCTCAGGTCTGGTGTAGTTGTGACCAGTGCCCGCCATCCTCCCACCCTCATTCACTCTCACAAATTTCCTGCTGGGGATGATTCATAATATAAACCCCTGGGTTAGAGTCGAATTCCCTTGCCTTGGGAACAACTCCCCAGCTTCCTCAGTGGCAGGCCCTGGTTGCTGAGAGAGAAGCCGGAGTGGGAAGGGAGACAGAGGAACCACTTCCTTGTAGATCCGCGATGGGCCCGCCGGCTGGCTGGGGAGCGGCAGTGTCGATTTCAAAACCAGATCCTCCCAACTCTGCCGGTGGCCCACCTCGCTCGTGGTCGCTGTTTGAGAAGCAGAGCCGCCAAGCCTTGAAACCGGGCTTTCCGGCTTTGTGTCCTGCCCCGGCGCTGACCCCACGTCCCTTTCCCTGGTGTCGGCGGCGGCCGGGCCTCTGACCAGCCTTCTCCCTGTGGCATGTCCCTCTCCACAGGGCTTCACGTTCGGCAAAGCAGGCGAGATCCTCACCAGGCGGCTGCGGTACCTGGTTTTCAGGTCGATGCTGAGACAGGTAGGCCTGCTGGGGATGGCGCCCCGGGGTGTGCACTGTGCCCTGTGGGGAGGCGGCGGGATTGTTGTCGGTGCCGCAGAGTGAGCCCGGGGTGCTCCGCTGGGGATGGGCTCGGGACCAGGGCGTCTCCCGGGCAGGCTCCCCTCTGCCCTCCGCCTCAGCAGCTGTAGGCGGAGGAGATGGAAGCGATCTTCCGCGCCCCCACATCCCTCTCCTCTCTTTCTTTCCTTCTCTCCGCGGGAGACCCGTGATGCTCATGTTTATTCCTGCCAAGAAGTGCCCTCTGAGCCCTTTCTTTCCACAGATCAAAAGTCAGCCCGTGGCCCACTTGGTGCTGCTTGGTTTCTGTGCTGGGGCTTGACTGATAGGCTCGTTCAAGCTGCACTGTTCCTAGCAGATAGTGACTTAGGTCCCCCCCACTGGGCTCCCTCCAGGCCCTGACAGCACATGGATGTGAATGTTTGCTTAGGGGAAGGGGAAGGGGGGTCCTAGACATGTCACTCAAAGCAGATCAGTGCAAAGGGGAAGGTGTCATTAACACAATCACCCACATTTTGCCTGTGACTTTGTAACTTTCCATTTAAAAATCACTAATACAGTGATACTTCACCAGAATGCCTCAGATATACCTGGGGGGATGGGGCGGGATTTGAACCCTGGCTCAAAGCATGGTGACCCCCTGCCGCTTAAAAACAAGACCTGTTTATGGGGATTGCTGGCTCAGGACTGACAGAGCCAGGACCAAGTCCAGGGAGTGAGAGAGCACTGTTTGGTGTAGGGCCTCTTGTCAGGATTTTCAGTCAGACAGTATTTATAAAGATCCGAATTAGACTCAGGGCCTGGGCCCAGGGCTAAATGCCCCATTCCCCGGCCAGGCCGTAGGCCAACTCCTAGGCCCCTTATACTTTGGATTTGAGCTGAGGATTTGTGTCATACCCTCTCCACCAATTATTCAGTCTAGCCATCATGCATTAAGTGCCTTCTGCTTACAAGGCATAATATACTAGGTATTGTAAGGTCTTCAAGTCAGAGTGGTGCCTGTATATATGGCAGTTATGTTCCAATAGGGGAGACACTTAAGCACTTAACAATTTTTAGAAAGCAAATGGATATGTACTATAATAAATTATAATGCATTATAACTAGTTTTTTCTTGAATATTTGATAAACACTGCTTTAACTGCAAATCACAGTTGAGATAACTTCTTATAAGCTTAGTTATTTTTGTAACAGATACAAACTGAGATACAAAACTCACAATATTTTTAGTATTTTTGTATTTAAAAGTGTAAGTGGTTTTGTAAAGAAAATCCTGTTTTATGTTGAATGTTAAAATTTAATCTAGATTTCTTTGGTTGATTTTTTTTTAATCCAATTCATTTATTCGGCCATAAACCATAGTCAGCTGTTTATTTGACTTCTCTATTTGAATGTCTATTAAGAATTTCATACCAACTGAGTTTTGGACACCCCTCCCACCCTTTGCCAAAGGGCTTACTCCTTACCTGCTGCTGCTGCTGCTAAGTCGCTTCAGTCGTGTCTGACTCTGTGCGACCCCACAGACGGCAGCCCACCAGGCTCCCCCATCCCTGGGATTCTCCAGGCAAGAACACTGGAGTGGGTTGCCATTTCCTTCTCCAATGCATGAAAGTGAAAAGTGAAAGTGAAGTCGCTCAGTCATGTCTGACTCCTAGCGACCGCATGGACTGCAGCCTACCATGCTCCTCCGTCCATGGGATTTGCCAGGCAAGAGAACTGGAGTGGGGTGCCATTGCCTTCTCCCACTCCTTACCTGCTGCTGCTGCTGCTAAGTCACTTTAGTCATGTCCGACTCTGTGCGAACCATAGACGGCAGCCCACCAGGCTCCCCCATCCCTGGGATTCTCCAGGCAAGAATACTGGAGTGGGTTGCCATTTCCTTTTCCAATGGGTGAAAGAAAAAGTGAAAGTAAAGTCACTCAGTCATGTCCGACTCTTAGCGACCCCTAGACCTCCCCAATATCAGTAAATGGCCCCTCCATTCTGCCAGTTGCTCAGGTTAAAGTCCTAGGAGTTGTCCTTGTCTCCTCTTCTCTGTCCGATATTACAACAGCCTCCTAACCCATCTCACTGCCTCAATCCTTATCCTAGTCCACTAGGTTCATTGCCCAAGAACCAGAATCATTCTTCCAAGATAAAAGTTAAATCACATCCCTCTGCTTAAAAGCTGCTGAAAACTACCCATATCTCTCAGGGTAAAATCTGGAATCTTGTGTTTTTTTTGTTTTTTTTTTTTTTTTTTGTCCACGTGATGCCACTTGTGGGATCTTAGTTCCCTGACCAGGGATTGAACCTGGGTCCTCAGCAGTGAAAGCATGGAGTCCTAGCCACTGGACCACCAGGGAATTCCCCAAATCTGGAATCTTTGCATTTGCCAGTAAAGTCACAAACTCTGTGTCCCCACTACCTCCCCAGACCTCATCTCCTAGAGCTTCACCTCATTCCCCATACACAGTCTACTCTCTACACATTGGCTGACGTAAGTGGGTATGGGGGTAGGGAAGAGGGAGAGCCCAGTGAGAATGGATGTCTGTCCCGAGGAAGAGGCAGCTTCTGTACATTTACATAGAGGTGCTTTTAAGGCTGGTGACCACCTTTACGCTTTCTTGCTTGTATGTGAGCGGATCAGAAACGCCTCAGCCTCGGGGCTTTTGCACATGCTCTTCCTTCCTTGTCCAGATACTCTCATCCCTCTGTACTCAGGTCTCTGCTCAAAGGTCACCTGAGCAAGGCCTTCTCTCTCACCTCCCCAGTCTATAAAATGATGCCTCCGCCAACTTTTTTTCCCTTCTTACCCCATTCTGTTTTTCTTCTAGCATTTATTACCCCTTGGCATAGTGTATATTAATTTGTGGCTTCTGTCCCTGGAATCTGGGCTTCATGAAAGCAGCAACTCTGTCATTTTTGTTCAGTGTTGAATAGGTCCAACATTTAGCAAGTATGTTTGGAACAGAATAGGCACTCAGAAATTTTTTGAGAGATGATCTCTTTATGACTTTATTAAGTCCCTTTCTTATCTACTCAGTGTCAAATCCTAAGTGCTTAATGTAGGAGATAAGGGCACCCTGTCAGTGCTCTTGAGCTGAAGGTCTCATGCGTCAGGCTTTAAGATAATGAAATGAGTTTCTCTGCCACAGGATGTGAGCTGGTTCGATGACCCTAAAAACACCACGGGAGCATTGACGACCAGGCTTGCCAATGACGCCGCTCAAGTTAAAGGGGTATGACAGCCTCCTTTCTGCTGTGATTGTCCTAATGGGCCATTTAGAATTTGAGCATGAAACTAATTCTCTCCCTACAGTTAATTCTCATCATCATTTAGAAAATGTCAAACCTTTAACCTATGCAATATATCATGTGCCTTACAGAAAAAATATTATCTATTTAAATATCATATGCTGTATCACGATAAAAGTGATAACTTTTGAGCTTTGTTTGTTATTTTTCATCTTATTCATGCTATTATCTAAATACATGTAGAAGGATAATTATTTAAAAAGGAAGTGTTTATCAGTGTATCATGCAAGCCCAGTCTTTTTTTATTTTATCTTTTCAGTCTGTTTTAATGCTTTGCTAATCCCCAGAAAATTGTAATTGCTACTGAAAAAAAGTGTGTGTAGCTGCTGTAAGAAAGTTTAGGGGCACTGAATTCAGAAGGGAGGGAAGAAAATCTAGACAAAGGTTGAAAGAAATGAAGAGTATGAAAAAATTAAAATAAGGGTAAAAGGAACAATTCTATCAGACTATAAAACTTAAATTCTGCTGCTACATGAATCTCTTTAATTAATATAACTAGAAACTGTTAAACCAGCAGGTTTTGATTGGTGGATAAAGTGACAGTCTTTTCTTTAACTGTACCATGTGTGCAGCCGAGTTGCTTCAGTCGTGTCTGAGTCTTTGCGACTCTATGGACTGTGGCCCGCCAGGCTCCTCTGTCCATGAGGATTCTCCAGGCAAGAACACTGGAGTGGGTTTCCGTGCCCTCCTCCAGGGGATCTTCCTGACCCAGGGACTGAACCCACGTCTGTTATGTCTCCTGCATTGGCAGGCAGGTTCTGCACCACTAGTGCCACCTGGTCTCTTTATGACAAAAATCCACAGGATGATGTGGAATTTGGGCGGGGGGAGCATGTGATCTCTGCTATGTCTTTACCTCCCTTGAACTATATCAATCTTTAGCTTTTAATCTTTCTGTAAGAGTACTATGATTACATTTCTTTTAACTAATACATGGGGATTCTGTAAGGATAAACTCAGTTATGAATGTGGAAGCACATACAGAGTTATAAAATCACAATAAAATCCTAGGCATTGTTATTTTAATACAGATCTCTTTGCTTAAAGCAAACACATCAAGAGAGATTGAGATTTAGGTCAAACTGTACAGAATCTAATAGAACAGAATGTAAACATCACTTGAAATAACTTTGAACTTCCTCAACAGACAATAATGTTGCCCTTATGAAGTCCTCACAGGATGTCAGATTGTCGTAAGTGCTATGGGAAAAATGGCTGCAGGATACGCTGTTAGGGCATGGTGGGGAAGGAGGGCCTCAGTCTCAGTGGTACAGTGACGTACTCAAGAGGCATGAAGGAAGGAAAGATGCCAGCCCTGTAGATGTCTAGACTGGCATGTTCTCTAACAGAAGGATCAGCAAGTGCAAAGCCCCTGAGGCTCCTGGAGCCTGTATTTCCACAACTGGTCCTAAAACAGCAAGGAATATAGTATAGTTGGGAATAAAAGGAGTGAAAGGAAATGTTGTAAGTTGAGATCAACAGCATATCGGAAATTATATGAGAAACCATTGTCGAGTTTTGAACATAGTAGGTACATGATCTGAAAATTCTGAAGACTGCTGTGTGAATAGGCTAAACGGGCCAGGGAGAGGCAGAGGGATTATTGCAGTAATCCAGGGGGAGGGCAGATAGTGTTTTAGACTAGGATAGTCATAGTGAAAGTGATGACAAAATCAAATTGGGTATAGTTTGAAGAAATAGCCAACAGAATTTGTTGAGTGGCTGAATGTGGTTATGAGATATAAAAGAAAGGAGATTTAAGGATGACTCCAAAAGTTTGGATCTGCGCAACTAAAGAAATGGAATTACTTTTTAATGAAACCAGAAACCTGTGAAAAGGGTTGTGTTTGGGACATGGTGCATGTGAGGTGCCCACAGTAGATGGGAGATGTCCTGATGGCAAATAGGTTTGCAAGTCTGGAGGTTAACAGAAACGTCTGGAAATAAACATTAGGAGATTTTTCATCCCGTGGGTGGCTTTTAAAGCCACAAGTCAGGAGGAGATAGCCAAGGGAGCATGGGTGATAGAGAAAACAGCATAGTCTGAGCTCAGCTACGAGGATGACCCAGCAAAGAAGAGCAAGAATTCTTGGCTGTTGAGGGAGATGGGCAGTATCCTAGAACAACATGAGAAAGCATTTTAAGGAGAGAACAGTTTAGGGTCTCAAATCCTGCTGATAAGCATGCAAGACAAGCATACATTGTACAGTGTTGTAAGACTTTCTGGTAAGTGGGGCAGGGAAATGGGGTGGTAGGTGGAAGAAGATGTAATGTATTACTCTACTTTATTTTTAATTTAAGCTAGCATAAGATGATAGCTGATTCACATTGTACAGTAGAAATGAACACAACATTGTAAAGCAGTTATCCTCCAGTAGAAAAAAACAGACTAAAATTTCTTAAGTGCAAATACTCATAACTTTCAAAATAAAATATAAAATGACAATAAATAAATTAGCATGAGGATCTGTCCACAAGCTTGGGGTTAATCTATTATGCTGGCTCCTTGGAAGGGCAATTCCTGGGGATAATGATCTCTGGGGACAAATTGTGTCCTGAAGTTTCCTAAAGCCAGTATTCCCTAGCTAAACTTTGCTTCCATAACTTCAGTGTCTCTTTCACAGAGACGTTGCCATGTGTGTTCATGTGCTTCCCACCGACACACATGCCCCACATCCCGTCTGGTGTGGAGGACTCAACCTGGAGGAAACCCACTAATTCTGTCCCTTGCAGCCTAACATTGAGCAGATGCTGCCTGGATGCTGTGCTGGTGGTCAGGCCTTCATAAATTCCTCTGGAGGCAAGCTTTCATAAATTCCTGAAGTCAGGCCTTTCCTGTCTTTGTAGAATTGTGCTCAGTCCTTCTCCTCTGCAGTGTTGTTGGCGGGGCCCTTGGCCACGTCCAGGAACTCCATTCTGTCTAATTCCCTGTTGGGGTCGGCCATCTAGAGCTTCTCACTTGTTTCCTCAAAGGCGTCCCCAACTCCCACTGTCACGCCCCCAGTAGCAGGAGCCACTCTGAGTCAGAACTGTTCTCCAGAGGGTAAAGCAGTGGCTGAAAGAGACCAGGGAAGAGGAGGCAAGAAGATAGGGGCGCTTCACCAGAACCAGGAAGCTCAGAATAGCTGTTGTCACAAATTGGCTGAGAGAGGACAGTTGAATCCCCTCCATGCCACCAACTGACCTGCCTATGATGGTGGATATGTGTGTTGCATTTGTGTAAATGTATACACATACATACACACACGGGGCTCCCCAGGTGGCCCAAGTGGCCAAGAATCTGCCTTCTATGGAGGAAATGCAAGAGATACGGGTTCAATCCCTGGATCGGGAAGATCCACTGGAGGAGGAAATGGCAGCCCACTCCAATTTTCTTGGCTGGAAAAGTCCGTGGACAGAGGAGCCTGTTGGGCTACAGTCCATGGGGTTGCAGAGAGTTGGACATGACTGAGCATGCTCGAATAGTGAATACATACATATACATATACATGTGTGTATCTATTTTACAGTAGGAAGTAGTACAATTTATATATATATAAATATGTTAGGCAAGCAATGCTGTCAAAAATCATTGCCACATAAAACAGGGCAAACTCAAGTCTGTGTGTATATAGTTAGTAATGATGTTCATCTAATTTTTTCATATTTAACTTCACCATCAATGATTTTCTCCAAGGTATTGATATTTTTGAGTAAGTAGCTTGCTTAATCCTGCTAATCATAAATCAGAAGAAAACTTTTATTTTCTTTCAAAAGTCTCAACATTTTGCCTATGAAATGATGGGCTGTTTAATTTTCATAGAAGGGTTAGAATTTTGAGGAAAAAAGCAAATAAGAGCCACATAGAAGTCAAAAGAAGCTATTTTAGAAAGAAAATTTCTGGAGAAGAGGGATGAGAGAAAGATGAAATGTTCTTAATTTCAAAAGGAGGTTTGGGAAATAGCCTTTTTTTCCCCTAGTAAACACACATATTTTAAAATTGGGTTTCAAGCGATCTGATGGTGCTCTGAGGAGGAAATAAATAACAGGGAAGGGAGAGACCGGAAAAAGTGGTTAGAAAAATGTGCATAGGGGAGTGGGGAGATTTCAGTGAGAGACTTAGTGAGTTTCAGATATTAGAGCATTTTTGCCCTAAACTTGTTTCACTCTTGGGCTCTGGCGTTAGAATGTTACCTGCCCTCCTCCTCACTGCTGAAATGAAAAATTTCTGGCTTCTAGTAATCTATGCTCTCCCTTGGAGTGTTCTAGAGACTCTTTTTCTGTATGAAGAATAGATATTGGGATGGTGAATGTGTCATTAGAATAAAGAACAGTAACCAGGGCAATGTCACCGGAAGCATTTAATCATACTATGCCAAGGGGCTTACTTCCCCGCCAGCTTAAGGTTCTAGGCTTTTTGGATCATCTTTCATGAAGCATCTTTGATCCATTTTACTTATTTCTGTGGCCTTGGCTGCCATCCTCAGTGAAACATTTATGTATATGAAAGCTTAGGTACTGGAGTAATTTATCTGCTGTGAACTTGGGGGATATTCTGAGTGCTTCTTGCAGTCGGGTGCTGTGGGAAATGAGTTCTGAGTAGGGTTTGTGGATACTGAAAAAGGAACAGTCTCCATCTTGCCTGTGCCACAGACACTTTTCAGATTATAACCCTTGACTTTGAAATTGAAAATGTGCAAATACAGAGCTGATTTGAAAGGCCGCTCCGCTCTGACTTATGCCAGATACGGCTAACCCTCCCTTTATATAAGCTCAGTGATGGCATCAGATAAAAATAAATGCTGTTTCTTGCAGCCCTGGTGCAATTCCTTGGTATGGAATTTAATTATAGAGCTATTGGTAGTTTTTAAATATTGTTTCCCCCTAGTTACTGGTTTGGTGTTTATACCAACATAAGTTTCAAATGATGTCAGAAGGTTGACATTGAGGCAGGGGGCTTGGAAAGAATTTGTCTTAAAACTCAGAGCCGCCAGAAGCTTTGGTTATTAATCAGTGTACCTAGTCATTTTGGAGTTGGAAAAAATTTGACCAAGGCCCCAGAGGAGGAAATGACCATTCTAGACTGTTCTCCATCATTAATCTTTCCCTGAGAATGGCCCCACTCAGGCAGAGGAAATTTGGAGAGTTGATAAGGCATGGGCCAGAGCAGGATTTTGGAAAGGCTTGAGGTTATGAGGTGTTTCCAGGGTAAGGGAGGGAAGTGTAGAGTAGTGAAGCAAATTGACTTTGTATTTTGACTTCTGACTTTTCAGTTGGAAATAACTGAAAGCTTCTGACAGTTATGCTTCAGGCTCCTTCTGGCATGTAAACTGAAGGTTCTGATGTCTGCTTAGTATCGTAAATTTAAATTCCATAACATTCAGCACTGGGTATTTTTTTTGGACACAGTCTCTCTAGCTCTACCTTAGTCGTGTCCAACTCTTTTGAGACCCCATGGACTGTAGCTCACCAGGCTCCTCTGTCCATGGGATTCTCCAGGCAAGGATATTGGAGTGGGTTGCCATTTCCTACTCCAGGGTATCTTCCTGACCCAGGGGTGAAACCTGCGTCTCCTGCATTGGCAGATGGATTCTTGACCACTGTACCACCTGGGAAGCCCTCTAAACACAATAAGCATCTCAAATAAGCCACAAAATATGGTTCAATATTAGGCTTAAATTATGGGTAGTTATGCATCTAACATTGGAAGTTTCCAACAGTCGCAGTTGAAAGTAATTGTCAGACTATTTTATCTTGCTAATTTGCAGAGTTTGCTTTAGGGATCATGGTGTCATTGTTTAATGAAAAGTTTAGTGGTATTAAAAAGCAAATGAGATAGAAATATGTAATTGAATTCTGAATTATTGACCTACTTTCAGTATTTATTCTGAAGTCATGGAAATCCTCATCTGGGAAACCAAATAAAGTTACATGTAAACTTTTACTACTAACTTATTAGCTCATAACCGGGGAGATGAGATTTTCACAAAGCTGAATTTTCATAATCACTAAGAAATACATAAGCATGGACTTTAGAGATGATCGGAAGGTGTCTCTCTAACAGTGTTTTCTGTTCGTTTTGCAGGCTATAGGTTCCAGGCTTGCTGTAATTACCCAGAATATTGCAAATCTTGGCACAGGCATTATCATATCCCTCATCTATGGCTGGCAGTTAACACTTCTCCTGTTAGCAATTGTACCCATCCTTGCAGTAGCAGGAGTTATTGAAATGAAAATGCTGTCTGGACAAGCCCTGAAAGATAAGAAAGAGCTGGAAGGTGCTGGGAAGGTGAGTCAAATGAGATAAAATTTCTGACCTGGGTAGAGTAAAATATTCAAAGCAGTGTTGTTCTGTTAGTCATGGCTACTTTCTATGCTCCGAGGATGGCTTTGGTTTTTGTTTATTTGGCTGTGCTGAGTCTTCGTTGTGGCCTGTGAACTTAGTTGCAGCATGTGGGATCTTAGTCCCTGGACCAGGGATTGAACCTTGGCCCCCGGCATTAGGAGCACAGGGGTCTTAACCACTGGACCACCAGGGAAGTCCCTGAGAATGTTTTTATAACCATTCCTCAAAGCAGTCTTATTTGACACTTACTGAGCAGATTGCAAACTGAAGAAAAGTAGCAAAACCAATTCTTAGACTCACAGACTGAAGACTCATTTTGTTGGACTTTTCTACTGCTGCTGCTACTAAGTCGCTTCAGTCGTCCGACTCTGTGTGACCCCATAGACGGCAGCCCACTAGGCTCCTCTGTCCCTGAGATTCTCCAGGCAAGAACACTGGAGTGGGTTGCTGCTTCCTTCTCCAGTGCATAAAAGTGAAAGTGAAGTCGCTAAGTCATGTCTGACTCCTAACGACCCCATGGACTGCAGCCTACCAGGCTCCTCCGTCCATGGGATTTTCCAGGCAAGAGTAGTGGAGTGGGTTGCCATTGCCTTCTCCGTGGACTTTTCTAGTTACAGACAATGGTTTTCATATCACTTTTTTAAAAATTTAAATGTATTTATTTTAATTGGAGGCTAATTACTTTACACTATTGTACTGGTTCTGCCACACATCAACATGAATCCACCATCGGCATACACGTGTTCCCCATCCTGAACCCCCCCTCCCACCTCCCTCCCCATACCATCATTCTGGGTCATCTCAGTGCACCAGCCCCAAGCATCGAACCTGGACTGGTGATTCGTTTCTTATATATTATGCATATTTCCATGACATTCCCCCAAATCATCCCACCCTCTCCCTCTCCCAATGAGTCCAAAAGACTGTTCTATACATCTGTGTCTTTTTTGCTGTCTCGCATACAGGGTTATCATTACCATCTTTCTAAATTCCATATATATGCATTAGTATACAGTACTGGTGTTTTTCTTTCTGGCTTACTTCACTCTGTATAATCAGCTCCAGTTTCATCTACCTCATTAGAACTGATTCAAATATATTCTTTTTAATGGCTGAGTAATACTCCATTGTGTATATATACCACAGCTTTCTTATCCATTCATCTGCTGATGGACATCTAGGTTGCTTCCATGTCCTGGCTATTATAAACAGTGCTGCGATGAACATTGGGGTACATGTGTCTCTTTCAATTCTGGTTTTCTTGGTGTGTATGCCCAGAAGTGGGATTGCTGGGTCATAAGGCAGTTCTGTTTGCAGTTTTTAAGGAATCTCCACACTGTTCTCCATAGTGGCTGTACTAGTTTGCATTCCCACCAACAGTGTAAGAGGGTTCCCTTTTCTCCACACCCTCTCCAGCATTTATTGCTTGTAGACTTTTGGATCACAGCCATTCTGACTGGCGTGAAATGGTACCTCATTGTGGTTTTGATTTGCATTTCTCTGATAATGAGTGATGTTGAGCATCTTTTCATGTGTTTGTTAGCCATCCGTATGTCTTTGGAGAAATGTCTATTTAGTTCTTTGGCCCATTATTTGATTAGGTCGTTTATTTTTCTGGAATTGAGCTGCAGGAGTTGCTTGTATATTTTTAAGATTAGTTGTTTGTCCATTGCTTCGTTTGCTATTATTTACTCCCATTCTGAAGGCTGTCTTTTCACTTTGCTTATAGTTTCCTTTGTTGTGCAGAAGCTTTTAATTTTAATTAGGTCCCATTTGTTTATTTTTGGTTTTATTTCCAATATTCTGGGAGGTGGGTCATAGAGGATCCTGCTATGATTTATGTCGGAGAGTGTTTTGCCTATGTTCTCCTTTAGGAGTTTTATAGTTTCTGGTCTTATGTTTAGATCTTCAATACATTTTGAGTTTAATTTCATAATTTGTATGGAAATACAAAAAACCTCGAATAGCCAAAGCAATCTTGAGAAAGAAGAATGGAACTGGAGGAATCAACCTGTCTGACTTCAGGCTCTACTACAAAGCCACAGTCATCAAGACAGTATGGTACTGGCACAAAGACAGAAATATAGATCAATGGAACAAAATAGAAAGCCCAGAGATAAATCCACACACCTATAGACACCTTATCTTTGACAAAAGAGGCAAGAATATACAATGGATTAAAGGCAATCTCGTTAACAAGTGGTGCTGGGAAAACTGGTCAACCACTTGTAAAAGAATGAAACTAGAACACTTCATATCACTTTTTCTCCTTCCTTCCCCTTTCTCCAGAGTTGCTTTATTGAGGAAAGGAGGCCTATTTAATTAGATGTGGGGAGGGGAGATTTTAAAAAACTTGAAAAGTCTTAAAGGTATTCACTCTAACTGGCTAAAATATTATCACTCTTTCCCTCTCATTACACTTCCTCCCTTCATGCTACCTGTGTTTGTGGTCTGTTGTTGTTGTTGTTAGTCGCTCAGTCATGTCCGACTGTTTGCAACCCCATGGACTATAGCCTGCGAAGCTCCTCTGTCCATGGGATTTCCCAGGCAAGAATAACTGGAGTGGGTTGTCATTTCCTTCTCCAGGAGGTCTTCCCAACCCAGGGATCAAACCTGCGTCTCCTGTTTCCTGTATTGGCAAGCGAATGCTTTACCACTGCCTGAACCACCTGGGAAGCCCCGTTCACCCTTCAGCCTAACGCATTTTGCTGGGGATGCAGGAAGCATGTTGCATGCTTGCCTGTTTGTTATTGTTGCTTGATTTGCATTTTGAATCTCCCTTTTTTTTCCCAAAAAGTTTTACTTTATATTGGAGTATAGTTGATTACACTGTTGTGTTAGTTTGAGGTGTGCAACAAAGTGATTCAGTTACACATGTATCTGTTCTTTGTCAACTTCTTTCTTCGCTTAGGTTATTACCGAGTTTTGAGTGGAGTTGTTGTTTTGAGCAGATGCGTATACAGCAGTTGCTCTACTCCTCAGGGTGGCCTGTGAGACAGGTTCTTCTATTAGCTCCTTTCGCAGGGGAGGCTGAGGCACAGGCAGGTAATGCCACAGTGCCTTAGAGCTCATAAGTATCAGAGCCACAATTCAAACCCAGACAGTCATGCTCCCAAGTTGTACCTCAGTTAAGAAACAGAGAGGTCTCTGACATATACAGACTACCATGTGTAAAATACATAGCTGGTGGGAAGCTGCTGTTTAACACAGGTAACTCAACTCAGTGCCCTGTGCTGACCTAGAGGAGTAGGATGGAGGGGAAGTGGGAGGCTCAGAAGGAAGGTGGTATATGTACACTTGGAGCTGATTCACGTTGTTGTACAGAGGAAACCAACACAACATTGTAAAGCAGTTATCCTCCACTAAAGAAAATAAAACAGAGTCTGCTGATGGTGGAGCATAGTCTGATATCACATGATCTGTATCACTGCAGAAAAGAGCAGTCAGAGCCAAGCTCCCTCAGAACTAGGCCTACCATCTAGGATAGGGTGACATCTACCTGTGGACCCTCCAAGGTCCCTAAGAGTCAAGGCAGTGACCCGGGAAGATCCAGTGGCCTTGGGTCCTTTGTCTCTGGACGAGGCACCTCACCAATAAGGATGATGAAAGGGGTCCTTTGGTTGGTTATCAGCACTCACACTTTTTCTGTTGCCTCCCTGCTATCTCCTCTGACTTTCTGTACCCTGTGTCCTTGGGATTCCTTCAGGAAACTTCTTTGGATCAGCTTTAGTGCTTCTCGGTGATTGTCTGGGGGAGAAAGTCCTCATGTGAGGTTTCCCTTTGGTCCTGAAGTCCAGCAGCATGGTGCTGGCCCTCGGACATTGGCTGTGGTCAGGCCCAGGTGACGTTGGCCCCTGGCAGGGAGTCCGTCCTGTGACCAGTCACTCCATTTAACCCTGTCCTTTGTGGGATTTTCCCCTGTGGTGTTGATTCATCTAATGAGAAGATGGAAAAGCGTGCACATGAAGAAAGTGCATTACTGTTTCTAGTGTCATCATTTACGGAGGTGTTCAAAGTGCCCCAGAGAGGAGGTTCAGGTTGTTTGCAGGAGGAAGACCAGTCAAAAGCTGATTCATTGCAAGCCACAGGTTTTCCGTCAAAGTGTTGCGTTAGCTTTAAGACTCTGGTAATTTGTTGGAAGTCGGGCAGGTGAAGGGGTGCAGATGGAAACAGATATGTTTGAGTTTAGCAGGTTTTCTGGATAAAGGTTGGGAGTGAGGTAAATGCTCTAAATCAGTGGTGGTTCATGAGAGACATAAGAGCAGGTAGGGGAAGTGATTGCTGCACCAACCAGTCTGCTACTGCTGCTGCTAAGTCGCTTCAGTCGTGTCCAACTCTGTGCGACCCCATAGACGGCAGCCCACCAGGCTCCCCGATCCCTGGGATTCTCCAGGCAAGAACACTGGAGCAGGTTGCCATTTCCTTCTCCAATGCATGAAAGTGAAAAGTGAAAGTAAAGTCGGTCAGTTGTTTCTGACTCCTAGCAACCCCATGGACTGCAGCCAACCAGGCTCCTCCGTCCATGGGATTTTCCAGGCAAGAGTACTGGAGTGGAGTGTCATTGCCTTCTCCAACCAACCAGTCTATGAAATAGTAAGTCAGCTCCCATCTGATCATCATTCTCAGGCTACCAGTTATTGATTGTTTATTATTTACCAGGCATCATGCTAAGAATGCTACATGTTCTCACTTGATACTCTCAATAACCCTTTTGAATTACCCTGTTAGATTATAAAACTCAGGGTTCAGAGGAGTCAGGTAACTTACCCAAAGTCACATAGCAGCAGCCTAATTGGTCTGTCTGTCCGCTTTTTATATTTGTCTCAGAGGCCTCAGTCATCTCTTATAAACACAAATAAGATCTTGCTAACCTCCACCCGTCTAGTGACTTCTGATCACACTGGCAATAAAATCAACCCTGGATTATGAAACTCTGCGTGAGCCAGCCCATGATGACTGCTCTGACCCTGTCTTGCACTGCTGTCTGCCTCATCCACTCTGCCCTGGCCTCATGGGCCTCCTTTCAGTTCCTACAAAACTCCAAGCTGGTTCCCTCTGATCTTCATAGCTCTTCTGAGAGGTCTCTCCTGATGTTCAAGTTCATTCCTGACACTTTTCTGCACTTGCTGTTTCTTTCCCATTTGTTTATTGATTAATGACTGTCTTCCCTACTAAGGTGGGGACCAGTAGCATATCTGTTGTTTCCCTTAGAAGGACGGATCAGGTCCAGGGTTGCAGAGCAGGACTGTGTGATCTCAGAGCCGGCTCTTAAAACCTCTACACTGCTCGTGATCTCTGCCCCATTGATGTCTGTCACATTATTCATGAATGAACATTTTTATAGAATAGATGCTTTGTCTTCTTTAGAAATAAAAGCCGTAATCACACTTGAGTTGCTACAAGGGTAGAAAGAGAAGTGTGAGGTTTTTTAGGAAATGTATGCATATTTTTTGCATTCCTAAAAATTATTTAGTACATGATGGTTTCTGAGGGAAACCCAGTGCTATTGATATTTCCTCCTCTTGAATTACAACTTCTCTCTCCTCACAGTGGTTACTGAGTCTCTATGTAAAATCTGGAGCGAATGAAGCTGTGAGGATGCAGAATACTAATTAAGCCTTTTCCTAATTTCTTCTTGTGTGACAAGATGAAGATGATTGTGCAGTGATTATATTATTTTACTCACTATTCAAGGTGTGTAACTCATGAACTCTCACTTTTATTGGGCTTTCCACACACTCTATAAAGTGATGACGTTACAAACCAAACAATACGTACTGGCATTAGAAAAAATGTGCCCAGAAAATAAGTATTTCTTAAAATCATTACATTGAAATTCACAGTAAAGTCTGGTTTTTTTTCAGCAGACAGTTTTAAAGATTGCTGAATTTTCTTAACTAGTGAAAAAAAAAAGCTTTTTGTTTGAAGCCTCATAAATGGAAATATTTCTGCCAACGATTATCTCTGAGGGTTTGACTGGAGGTGGATTTTTTCCTCTAACTTTTTGCTTTCTGCACTGTTAGTATTTTCTAAAATAAGTATAATTTTTATAATATGTAAAGAATTGCATAAAATAGTTTAACATAAATTGAATCTGTACATTTCCCTGTATTTGTTAGTAGCTTATGGTAAACTTGATATGCAGATGACACCACCCTTATGGCAGAAAGTGAAGAGGAACTAAAAAGCCTCTTGATGAAAGTGAAAGAAGAGAGTGAAAAAGTTGGCTTAAAGCTCAACATTCAGAAAACGAAGATCATGGCATCTGGTCCCATCACTTCATGGGAAATAGATGGCGAAACAGTGGAAATGCTTACTCCTTGGAAGAAAAGTTACGACCAACCTACATAGCATATTGAACAGCAGAGACATTACTTTGCCAACAAAGGTCCGTCTGGTCAAGGCTATGGTTTTCCAGTGGTCATGTATAGATGTGAGAGTTGGACTGTGAGGAAAGCTGAGCACCGAAGAATTAATGCTTTTAAACTGTGGTGTTAGAGAAGACTCCTGAGAGACCCTTGGACTGCAAGGAGATCCAACCAGTCCATTCTGAAGGAGATCAGCCCTGGGATTTCTTTGGAAGGAATGATGCTAAAGCTGAAACTCCAGTACTTTGGCCACCTCATGCGAAGAGTTGACACATTGGAAAAGACTCTGATGCTGGGAGGGATTGGGGGCAGGAGGAGAAGGGGATGACAGAGGATGAGATGGCTAGATGGCATCACGGACTCAATGGACATGAGTTTGAGTGAACTCCAGGAGTTGGTGATGGACAGGGAGGCCTAGCATGCTGCGATTCATGGGGTCGCAAAGAGTCGGACACGACTGAGAGACTGAAATGAACTATGATAAACTTAGTTCAGTCTTGTTGGCCTGCTGGGTCAGAATATAATATTTTTAACTTTATTTTTAAATTACTTTTTTTGTTTTTAAGAATATGGTATTAATTTCTTTCTTCTAGTAGCCTTTTGCATTAGTCTTTAAAACCAACAATGTCCTATCAAATATTCACTATTATCTTTGAAGTTAGGTATTGGTGTAGGATTCAGTAAAGAATCAGTGAGATTTTGGATTTGTGATTTTTGTGCCATTAATCACTCTCATATAATTGAATTTGTCCGTATTAGAGTCAGTTCTGACCAGGGAAGAGGCCAGAGAAAGGAAGAACATCTTAATATGGGTAATTTCTCTTAGTGATTTATAATTTAGACTTACAATCTAAAAATTATTTGCCTTAAAATTAGAGTCAAAAGGGACTCCAGAGACCCTCTTGTCTACCCTCATTTTATAGATGAGGAGAACAAGACAGAGAGATGTTTTAAGGTCCGATGCTGAAGCAGGCTGAAATATCATTTTGTATTGTACACTGGTGTTTTCTGTATTTTCTATAGCCTTTTACCCAGACTCTAAAAAGTGGTAAATGATGTATTTGTCCTAATGAGATAGCCTTGTTGGAAGTTAACTTTTAACTAAAACATAATCAAATGATAGTAACTTTCTGGAAAACAAATTGTTAATATGTGCTATACTACTTAAAAATTGGTTTATTTTCCTTGACTTTGTTAATTCACTTTTAAGAATGTCTAAGAAAATAATTTAATAGGGACGTAAATGTGCAAGGATGTTTTCACAGCATTCTTTTTAATAAGAATGGAAAACTTTGTTCAGTAAAAGCTTTGTTCAGTGGCCCTTTAAACAACCCATTGTTAGTATATATATTTAATAACCTTGGAAAAAGCTCTTGATATTTGTTAAAGCAAAAATAAGACTTTAAAGTCAAACATAGAACTGCAGCCCAATTTTGTTAAACAGGTATATTTTTAGAAAATAACAGCACGTAAGCTATTATGTAAAGTATACCAATATGTAATTTTCATTATCTTCTTTATCTTTTCAGTACTTTCCAAATATTCTTTAGTTGTCTCAAATGATGATTATGCACAGAAAAATATAAACATTACATTATATATTTTTAATAATAGCAATTATAATGATATTATAATAATTTATGTATAATAATTATGAACTTGAAATGTGACCATCATAGAAGAGAGAGTACTTCAATAGAGGTAAAATACTGAATTCTCAGGTTACTTTCACTCCTGTAAAGCTATGTGGCTTTAGGTAAGGGTCTTCATCTGTTGACACTTGAGAATCTCTTTCTGCAGAGAGGAGTTTAAATTAGCTCATGTTCTTTCTAGATCTAAACCTCAATTTGATAAGTTACTTAGTATCTCTTTCCATAGCAAAGAAACTTGGAAGTCATAATAAATATTATTTAATATATAATATTAATCTCTCTAGTGGAATTCCAACTCATTGCCACTGTTGGCTTTTGTACCTTTAGTGACGGAGCGTTCTCTCTTACAGATTGCCACTGAAGCGATAGAAAACTTCCGGACTGTTGTTTCTTTGACTCGGGAGGAGAGGTTTGAATATATGTACGCCCAGAGTTTGCAGGTACCATACAGGTAATAGCCACTGATGAGTAGGAGGGAGTATGGGGAGTTTTTCAATCATCAGGTTTGTTTTCAGGAAAATTACTTCGACCAGAAGGTAGGGAGTAAGTGGAGAGACTTCTAGAAGGGAACCTACTGGGAAGCAGTTGTATTTCTCCTACTTTTGCATTCCAGTCCCCCATAATGAAAAGGAAATCTTTTTGGGGTGTTAGTTCTAGAAGGATTTGTAGGTCTTCATAGAACAGTTTAACTTTAGCTTCCGGTCCCATCCCTTCATGGCAAATAGATGGGGAAACAGTGGAAATAGTGACTGACTTTATTTTTCTGGGCTCCAAAATCACTGTGGATGGTGATTGCAGCTATGAAATTAAAAGACGCTTGCTTGTTGGAAGGAAAGTTATGACCAACCTTGATAGCATATTCAAAAGCAGAGACATAACTTTGCCAACAAAGGTCCATCTAGTCAAGGCTATGGTTTTTCTAGTAGTCATGTATGGATGTGAGAGTTAGGACTATAAAGAAGGCTGAGTGCAGAAGAACTGATGCTTTTGAACTGTGGTGTTGGAGAAGACTCTTGAGAGTCCCTTGGACTACAAGGAGATCCAACCAGTCCATCCTAAAGGAGATCAGTCCTGGGTGTTCATTGGAGGGCCTGATGTTGAAGCTGAAACTCACATACTTTGGCCACCTGATGCGGCGAGCTGACTCATTTGAAAAGACTCTGATGCTGGGAAAGATTGAGGGCAGAAGGAGAAGGGGACAACAGAGGATGAGATGGTTGGATGGCATCACCGACACAATGGACATGGGTTTGGGTGAACTCCAGGAGTTAGTGTGGACAGGGAGGCCTGGCGTGCTGTGCTTCATGGGGACACAAATAGTTGGACACGACTGAGCGACTAAAGTGAACTGTAATTCTCCAAGAGAGGAATCACAGGACCTAACCTAAGGCAAGGACATCTCTGAGGTAGATCCAGTGAGAACAAGTAACCGAGGGCAGGGGAGGGAGCGAGGATACTGAGAATGCCTCTGACCCTGTGTTTGCGGCATGACCCTACTACAAGATCCTGCTGGGAATGAGTTCTTTGTGGAACATGAAATTCAGGGTGTCTGTGAGGCTTGAGGGGGTGCTTCCCGAGGACACCCTCCCTTCCTTGTTCTCTTTACCTGTCTCCAGTGCAGACCCTTTGTCCTTTAATGAACTCACAGTGAGTGCTCTAAAAAGTGACGTGGATACGAGCAGGCCCGACCTCTTTGACTCTCTTGTTTCTTATACGATGAAAGGAGCAGACTTGGGTTTTGTAATAGAGCCTTTTTATAGGAAAATAATTGTTTAAATCCCAGTCCTTGAAATAGAAGCAGAGGTGCTCTGCTTGAAACAGGCCCACTCACCAGTCTGCGCCCAAACCACCCAGCTCCATGTGGCTCAAAACCACACGTGTTAACTCCCTGGGGGCGCCTTCCCTAAAACCCCAGAGGGTTAGTGCCTCCTCCTCTCTTGCTGTAATGTGTTACAAGGGAAACTTCCACTGCATGAGTCATCCAGCTCAGCTTCTGGGTCCCAAGGACAAGAACATAGCTGGCACCTCTGCGTGGCCCTTCACGTCCCTGCAGCTCATGGGTGTTGGGTCAACACGTGTTGAGCGATTGTTCAGTGTAGAGTACATATATGTTACATGTCCACGGGTGGGGGGAAAAGGGAAGGAGTGCATTAACCCCTAACAAACTCTTCTTGTCCTTGGCTTATTTTACCTTGACCTCAACACTTTGAGGTGTGGTTAGTTCTCTGCTGAAGTGGAAATGTGAGGACCAAAGTTAGTGTTTTGGAAATGAAACCCATTTTGTCTGCTATGCCACCATCCCCTACTGCTAACGCATCAAAGATTATGTTTTAAGGACTGAGAAGTGAAAGTCAAGTAAATGTGAGAATGTCTTCTTTTCAGAAACTCTTTGAGGAAAGCACATGTCTTTGGAATTGCATTTTCCATCACTCAGGCAATGATGTATTTCTCCTATGCTGGCTGTTTCCGGTTTGGTGCCTACTTGGTGGCCCAAGGCATCATGGAGTTTCAGGATGTTCTCTTGTAAGTATGGGGCTCCTATTGACAGTCGGGCTCTAGAAATGAAACCAAGGAGCATGTGCTTCATGCCTGGATAGGAAGCCTTTCTGTGAAGCTTCATGAAGAGGTTTTGGTGATTCAGAAGTTAGTGTTTTGCCGCTGAGTCTCCTTGTGTTACTCTGAAAGCATCCCATTTCATTTGGAGAATTGGTATCTGCCCTTCTCCCCAGTATTGACTCACACATTTGACCTTCTCAAATCCATGTCTAGGTGGGGTTGTGATTCAATGAGGGGTTTCCAGCAGGTCTGGGTGTTTGGGAAGGAGCCTCACCCAGAGTCAAGTACTTAGTTCCTTTGAGAAGATTCTGAACAGGGCAGCTAAAGAATAGATGTGGAGCACTGAGTTCTGAGAGCCCTGGAATATTCTAGGATACATTTGCTTTGCTTGATAAAAGGAATTAGAAGGTAAGAGCTGGAGAAATTGAGGAATGAAAAAGGAAAGCTCTATGGGAATATCTGGCTCACCACTGTGAAATGCAGAAGATTGTCCCTGGGTCAGAAGACAGGCCTGGACTTCCTTCTAAAATACTGAATACACAGTTAAACTAAAATATGTGGTTTGGTAGTGAAAAGTGAGTGTACTTTTTCTGAGTGTCTTGATTTGGTGATGTGTGAGCTGCCTTTTGATAGCATACCATACTCAGTGGTGACAGTTTTATATTTAAACCAGCATCACTGAAACTTAGAAGTAAGTGTCAGTATAACATTTCCATCCTATTTAGACGTCGATCTGTGCATGCATTCCAGGTTTCTCAGGATGACCCCAACAGAAGATTGTAAAATTTCCACCCAACCTCTCTGACAGATGATATGCAGGTGCTCTTTATAACTATGAACAAAAGATTGTAATCAGGCATCACTGGTATTGGTGCTTGATTAGATAATTATTTGATAATTATTGCTTTGAAAGTGAAAGTATAGTCACTCAGTCGTGTCCGACTCTCTGCAATCCTATGGACTGTAGCCCACCAGGCTTCTCTATCCATGGGATTTTCCAGGCAAGAATACTGGAGTGGGTTGCCATTTCCTTCTCCAGGGGATCTTCTGGACCCAGGGATTGAACTCAGGTCTCCCAAATTGCAGGCAGACTCTTTACCGTCTGAGTCACAAGAGAATCCGAATTAGTGCTTTACTCTGAGGTTAAGGTATTCAGCTGATGGAAGTTGCTGACTCTCGGATTGTTAGATTCAGAAAATAAGTCTTCTGAGTAAGAGATAGGGGAGACCTGTCTGAAGAGCTATCTGTTTGAAAAAGATCCCACAGGTCTAGATAAGAAGACCAAACGAACCATCTAAGTGATTTGTTCATGGACTCACAGTATGATCCTCGGAAGATCCCCATGTTGTATCGGTTCTAGGCCCACTGTTTAAAAAGACATTTTGATCAATGTGTCCAGAGAAGGGCAGCTGGAATTTTGGGAGTGAAAGGAGTTACCAAAGATGCACAGGGCTTTTTAACTTATATTCCAGTTCTTTGAAGGGCAGTATTAGGCAAAAGGATGTACATTTCTCTTTGATTTGAAAAAGAACTTTTTAACAAAAGACTTCCTTCAGCAAACTTCCTCCTTCCTGAAACAAAGCATGGGAGCTGGCCTGGGGTGTGCGCCCTGGCACAAACTTGGAGAGCTGGACTCGACATCCTGTGAAGTCCTTCCCAACTTGAAGCTACTATGATTCTCATGATGTAGATTAAGAATGGCGATGCAGGGACTTCCTTGGTGGTCCAGTGGTTAGGACTCAGTTGCTTTCAGTACTGTGGCCTGAGTTCGATCCCTAGGGGGAGCTAAGATCTCAGAAGCTGCAGCATGGCCAAAAAAAAAAAAAACCAAAAAGAACTCAGTGCATCTTGAGAGCAGCACACTATCTGGCTGTGTAAGGAGCTCTCTTCTTTGCTGCATGGCTCACAGCTTTTCTAACACTCTGATCCAATTCCAGCAAAACTGCCTATATCCATTATTGATGGCCACAGATACTGCTGCAAGACAGCCACCCACTAGCCCCCAGGAATGCACAATAGTGAACATTTGTTCTTGGCTCTGAAGTCTTAAGTGGGTCAGCCAGGCAGTTCTGCTGTCTGGGCTAGGCAGAGGAGATCTCAGCTGGGCTCACGCGTGTGTGCAGTGAGCAATGGGCTGGTTGGCTGGGGCCCACACAACACTCTTCTGTCTGTGCCTTGTCCTCCAGCAAGCCAGCCGGGCTTGTGGTTGTGGCAGAATGAGAGAGACAGGAGCACTCAAGGCCCCCTGAATCATAGGCTTGGAGCTGGAAACCGTCACTTCCACCGCATCCTGTTGGCCAGAGCAAGTCCCAAGGCCAACCCAGACTCCAAGGGTAGGAAGACAAATTCCACTTCTTCCATGGAGAGGCTGCAAGGTCACGTTATAAGAAGGCGAAAACCCAGAGAGAGATGAAACATGGGGTCATTTTACAATCAGTTAACCACACTGATATGAACTTATAGGAAACTGTTGTTTTATTTTTTGGCTAATGTGTTGGGATTCTTCAAGGTAGCGCTCTCAGGTTGTAGAAGTGTCACTCTTGGCATCGCAGTCAGTAACTGTTGACATGTTTTGTCTTTGTTGTTGGCAGAGTGTTCTCAGCTGTTGTCTTTGGTGCCATGGCTGTGGGACAGGTCAGTTCATTTGCTCCTGACTATGCCAAGGCCAAAGTGTCAGCAGCCCACGTCATCAATATCATTGAAAAACTTCCTCTGATCGACAGCTACAGCACGGAAGGCCTAAAGCCGGTCAGTTTCATGTTTTGAGTAGGTGACCTGCTCCTAACTGATGAATGAATGGAATCTAAGTGGAAGTTTAATAAAATCTGTGCTTTCACTTGCTGGTAGTAAAATGAAACTTTCTTGATCATGGGTTCATTTTAATAAATGCTGATAATATTGATACATGTTAACATCTAGTACTTTTATATAACAAAGCCACAGGGATATAGGAATACTGCCCATTTTATACACAAATCCTGCGAATCAGGTTTTCTTATGTGTAGGTAATTCTGTTATAGCTTTGGGTTATCACGTTTGTATTGTGTTAATGAGACATGCGGTGGGAACACTGACCCTTTTAGATCTGTATTACTTTCTAGCAGTTACAACTGAAGCTTGATTGGAATCCAAGATCGCTGCCTTCTGATACCTGGCAGTACAGAGGATTGGCTCTAAAGTCAGTTTTCAGGATTGCAGCAATGAAATTTACTTTCACTGTCCTGATTTTAGAGTACAGTGGAAGGAAATGTGGCATTTAGTGACGTCGTGTTCAACTACCCGACTCGACCAGACGTCCCGGTGCTTCGGGGGCTGAGCCTGGAGGTGAAGAAGGGCCAGACGCTGGCCCTGGTGGGCAGCAGCGGCTGCGGGAAGAGCACGGTCGTCCAGCTCCTGGAGCGGTTCTATGACCCCTTGGCTGGCACGGTGGTGAGCACACTATTTTCTTCATCTTTTTGTGGAGTGTAGTTGATTTACAATGTTGTGTTACTTTCAAGTATATGACAAAGCAATTCAGTTATACATATATCCACTCTTTTTTCAGATTCCTTACACATATAGGTTGTTACAGAACATTGAGTAGAGTTCCCTCAACCGTAGGTCCTTGTCAGTTAGCTGTTTTATATAGAGAGGATTGTGTGTGCTAATCCCAGGCTCCTAATTTATCCTTCTCCAACATGTTTCCCCTTTGGTAACCATAAGTGTGTTTTCGAAATCTGAGAGTCTTCTTTCTGTTTTGTAAGGTTCATTTGTATAATTTTAAAAAATTTGATTCCACATGAGTGATAGCATATATTTGCCTTTCTTTATCTGAATTACTTCATTTAGTATAATGATCTGTAGGTCCTTCTGAGCATCCTTTCTTGTTCAGCTCATTCCAAATTTTTCATCTTCTTAATGCCTAGATGTATTTAATTCTCGACAATAAGCCATGGCTTTACAAACCTTTAAACAGTGATTCCACTTAAAGCCTGACCTGCTTGATACAGTCTCAAAGCTGTGTCCACTGTTCCAGCCAATTGGTCCTTTCCTTCAACTCTACTACCCTCCCCTCCTCTACAGGCAGCCTTTTTGCCTGCCATCCCCCTCCCCTTGGTCTCAGTTACATGAGAGGGTCCGGGGGGTGGAAATCCAGAAAGGCAGAGAAGGGTGCTGAGAGAAACCAGGTGGAAGCCAGGGATGGCAAGGAGAAGGTGGCCCCAGTGGCAGATGCCGTGGAGAGACGGGCACGATGAAGACTGCAGAGACGTGGGAGGGTCTGGCCGCTGATGGGCTGCTTCCAGCATTTCGCAGGCTGCTCAGTGAAGTGGTGCTGGGGGAAAACAGGTGGCATGGCTGAGGAGTGGTTAGGAGGGAGCAGACACGAAGTGTGTGTAGGCCAGTGGCAGACCAAAGGAGAGGGAAGGAAAACACGCCTGGGCAGAACCCAGGGGAGACGGTCATCATAGGGAATCGTGAACATTGTTATGGCTGAAGATGGGATAAAACCATTGATGGAGAAAGGAAATTCACACACCTTCTAAGGAAAAAAAAAAAGCGATATCAACAAATTTGGGAACCAGATAAAGAACACAGAGGGATTCTCTTTTCTTTCTAAACTAAAAGGGTACGTGAAGGGTCAGATTTATTCACGGGACATTGAGTAAACTGTCAATGAGTGCTTGTCAGGGACTATCTTAGGCACGGAGAAGGTGTTGTGAAGGGAGTAGGGACATTTTTTATTGTTATTTTTTGGTCGCACTGTGCAGCTTGTGGGATCTTAGTTCCCTGACCAGGGATGGAACCTGGGCCATTACAGTGAAATTACGAAGTTGTAACCACTGGACCGCCAGGGAACTCCCCCAAATAGTGAATTTTTAAATGACTGTAATGGGGACTAGAAAAGAATCAAATCAGGAAGGAGTGAAATTTATAGCAAAACATTTCCATTATGTAGGCCTTGAGTTATTGGTTATACTCAGGGGTGACATTCAAAATATTCAACAACTGGAATGGCCTGGGCACTGCCCAACCAGGATGGACACCTGCTTTGTACAGTGAGGCTGATGCCTGCCAGCTCCTTATGGGTCTTACTTGCATTAATGATTGACATGGAAATAGAATTTTCTAGCTGTAGGCGAGGGCTCTTTTCACTTCCTCACAGTAATCACAGTGATCATAAATATTTCTTACTGTATCCAAAGACAGTTGTGCCTTTAGTGAGTCTATTCTGTGACAGTTATGTACGCTTTGTTCTTCTTTAAGCTTGGTTCCTTATTTTTACTACTTATTACATATTTTCTGTGAATTCTGACTTTATGCTTCAGTTTTATGATTAAAGTTTGGACAGAGAACTCTCAGTGAAGACCTTCCTGACAAATGAAGCCATCCGAGGAGGAAATGTTGACTCTCAGACAGTGATTGTGGTCCTTAAGAGACATTTAGTAACCAGCATGTTATATGCTAATCTCTAGGAGATTCAGCCAGTCCATTCTAAAGGAGATCAGCCCTGGGATTTCTTTGGAAGGAATGATGCTAAAACTGAAACTCCAGTACTTTGGCCACCTCATGAGAAGAGTTGATTCATTGGAAAAGACTCTGATGCTGGGAGGGATTGGGGGCAGGAGGAGAAGCGGACAACAGAGGATGAGATGGCTGGATGGCATCACTGACTTGATGGACGTGAGTCTGAGTGAACTCCGGGAGTTGGTGATGGACAGGGAGGCCTGGCGTGCTGCGATTCATGGGGTCGCAAAGAGTCGAACACGACTGAACGACTGAACTGAACTGAACTGAATGAATTATAGGGGATGCTTAAAGATTTTAACTGAAGAGATAGGGCATATCCTTCCATGAGTTAAAGAAGATAGCCTTTGAGACGTCTGTAGAGTCCATTGGTTAAGACTCCATACTTCGAATGCAGGGGACATGGGTTTGATCCCTAATGGGGGAACTAAGATCCCACATGCCACCTGGCATGGCCAGAATTTTTTTTAAAACAGATGATAGATCTAGAGTTGATTCTTAAGGGAAAACTAGAACTAGAGGCATAAGGCTATACGGGTGTGCAATCAAGATGTTGTTTGATGAAAGAGATAATGTGAGCTGTGGCTGATGAGTGATTTGTTCCTAATGTAGCATAAGTTGGGCTTCCCAGGTGGGTAAAGAACCCGCCTGCCAATGTAGGAGGCTCAGGAGATATGAGTTCGTCCGTGGATCGGGGGGATCCCCTGGCGGAGGGCGTGGAAACCCGCTCCAGTATTCTTGCCTGGAGAATCCCTATGGACAGAGCAGCCTGGCAGGCTACTGTCCACGGGGTCACAAAGTCAGACACAACAAAAGCAACTAATCATGTCCGCATGCAGCATAAGTTGGCTGAAACAGCAGATTTAATTAGAATAATGACTCTCAAACGTGTTGATTATAACCCAGTTAGGAAAGACAAAAAATTTCATTCCCCACTCAGCACCCCCAGCTGCACTCATAGTCACTGTAGTGGGAAAACTCTTAGTAATAACAGAGTGTTGAGGTTGAAAACAGCAATAATGGTAAACAGTAAAATAATCAGACTACAAGAAAGTGAAGAAATAAATGAGTATTCTCCACATACATTAAGGCAGGGGAGCAAAATTAAAGACGTGAACCTTGTCAGTCATGGTTCGGCGTAGGAAACAGCACTGTGGGTGTCCGAGCAGCTGCATGTTTAATAAGGGGTTCAGTGCTCACGTCATGACTGGCAGAGGGGGGAGTCGGAGTCAGCGCTCCCAGCATGCAGATCAGTGCCACAGCTGCGATCCTGCGGCCAGGGAGCTACCGGGCTTGTGCCCGTGTCTCAGCTGCTCCGAGCCTGAAGGCACGAGGACAGAGTCTCACTGCTGCAAGAGCTGCTCCGCCGGAACACGGCTGACAGCTCACCACAGCTTCTGGTTCCAGGTTTTGCACAGGGCATCTCACTGGTAGACCCTCAGTTACTTCTGGCGCCAGAAGGGAGCCTAGGAAATAGATTTTAGTCCTGCAGCCCCTTGACAGGGGAAAGGACAGACACAGGAGAATATGGACATGAGTGCTGGGTGCACAGGAGAATAACCCTCTCAGGACTACAGTGACGATGCCCTGCAAAGTGCCCTCATCTGTTGGAGGAACACGATGATCTGCTCCTGTGTGTTTGCACTAGAGCTTTGAAATGCCACCAAGTGCTACACAGCAGCCAGCCTTCTTAGTCAAGTGCCCACAATAAAGGCTAGTAAATGTGCCAAGTTCTGTTTACGAACATCAATTAGCGATCTTGAAAGACTAAGTCAATAGGTTATTAGTGATTAGTTCTTACTGCCATGAAAAAAAAATGAGTCTGGTGACTGGAGCGTCATTTGATTGTAAGAACTGAAGCAAGGACTTGACCCTGAGGTCAGGAAATCCTCGTGACCATCAGGAAGCCTCAAGTCACACTTAGCAACATTGACCGGAGCAGTGGTTCTCAAACTGGTGTGGGTCCTAATGGCCTGGAGAGCTCACAAAGAATGCAGCCACCCTGGCTCATTTACACAGATTAGGACCTGGCCTTTTCATTTTTTAAACTTTCCCAGATGATTCTGATGCCAACCAGACTTTGAGAACCGCTGAACTGGTAACTGCAAGTTTCAGGTCACACTGTGGCGAGTCTTACCAAAGGAAGCTATGGGATTGTTCAGAGAGTAGAGGTTCTGAGTTTTGTGGGGCCTGAAAGTTGTACAGTTTCAGGGACTATACTTGAAAGAGTTAGGAACACAGAATTAGTCACAAGCGTAAATATTTACTTCTAATGAAAAAATTCACAACAAAATATTAAAGCCGTAAGGATTCTGGTCCCTCTCCTTTTTAGGCAAGTTATCCTAAAGGCTTAGCCAGAAAAGCCCCCTGACTACAGCCTGGCCTCCCCTCACCCAGGGCATTCTTTAACTCCCAGCCTTTGCCTGCAGATGAGGGTCCTTGAATCTTACATTCATTAGCTTCACTGAGACTCACTCGAGTCTTGGGTCTTCCCCTCACCTTTCCTTTCTCCCCTTGCCCCTCCCACACACCACCATCAGAGTCCTCTCTCCCTCTTAGGACACAGCTAGAAGCCTGTCATCTGGCTGTTACCCAGTGGGTACCTGGGCTTAGGTGGACACATTGTTCCTTTGAAAGAAGAGGGAAAGTATTTTTCAATTCTCAACCACTGTGTACCCAAAATCTAACCTGTAGTGTGCAGACCTGAGTTTCCTCAGCCACTAAGAACGTGACCATGCACAAGTGACTGAACTCTGCTCGTGTCCTTATCAGTAAAATGGGGATTGCTAAGTCACTTCAGTCGTGTCCAACTCTGTGCGACCCCATAGATGGCAGCCCACCAGGCTCCCCCGTCCCTGGGATTCTCCAGGCAAGAACACTGAAGTGGGTTGCTATTTCCTTCTCCAGTGAATGAAAGGGAAAAGTGAAAGTGGAGTCACTCAGTCGTGTCTGACTCTGCAAAATCACACCTATCTTGCAAGTTATGTCAAGATTAAATGAGAGAGTGCATGAGGCATACTTAATCACAGGACCTATAATATAATCAATGCTCAATAACTTATCTAAAACAATTATTTCAGAGTAAATACATACAGGAAAATGATACATATTTAACATTTGATTGTGCTACTGAAATCAGGCTGTAGATTTAAGTCTAGAATAGGGATAGCTCATCATTTTAATTTAGCCTTTCATTGTTACTGTCAGTGTGTTACCTGAGATTTTCATTTAGGCCAGGATCTTTTGAGCAGTGTTCACAGACTCACTGGATTTCCTTGGTCTTCCTCAGACCACCACCCGTGCCTCAGCCAAAGAAGATGTGCATTGATCTTTTCACATTTGGACTTTTAAACATATTTTCCCTCAGGAAAGGATCCTTTAGGAAACACAAGTTTTAAATAGTTAGCAGTGTCTGTGTATAGTGTGGGGATGAGGAGCTCTAAGCATCTTATTATATGTCTGATGGAAAAACTCACTGAAGCTTGCAGGGATCAGTCATATTCATCTGGTTATATTAGTTAAACAGTGTCTTTTTTTCTCCTAGCTCTGTGTGTGTGTGTGTGTGTGTGTGTGTGTATGTGTGTGTGTGTGTGTGTGTTTGCAACGTGGACTGTAGCCCCAAGGCTTCTCTGTCCATAGAATTCTCCAGGCAAGAATACTGGAGTGGGTTGCCATTCTCTTCTCCAGGGGATCCCCAACCCAGAGATTGAACCTGGGTCTCTTGCATTGCAGGCAGATCCTTTAGTATCTGAGCCACCAGGGAAGCCCCCTGGGGGTATAAGTCTGGAAAAAAATTCTTTTTCTTTCCTCAGTTCTCCACTTCTCAAGTACGCAGTGTTCCATCTAGCCTGACCTGCTCTATGGTTTGTAACCATCCTTGTGTGGTTTGTCCTTCCTCTCTTCAGCCTCTACTTTCCACTTTCACTTAACACCATGAGGAAACCTGGAGCGTAGATGCTTGGAATAGTCTCCATGACAACTGGGCTGGGTACTGTTGAGGTCATGGCTATGTTTTCCATCCATCTTTGCGCCTGCTAGTTTCACAAATAGAAGCTACCTTCCTACAGCAAAGCCCGTATGTACCCTGTCCTTGGCCAGCTGTCTCCCAGAGGGGTGCAGCCAGGCATTTGGGATTCAGAGTACATTTATAGCTCAGGATATACTCATCAGTATTAGAAAAGCTCAAAGCTGAGTCACTGATGTCTTCTTCCTCGGTTATGGCAGCTCTCACTTGAATGCCAGCGTTCTCTTGCAAAGTAGATCTTTGGGGCAGGTACATCTCCATGAGAGAGGAAGGATTTTTATCTGCGAGGCTGTAATGGGCACGCCCCAGGCTTCTGCAGGGTGATCCAAGGGGAGCCAGGTCCCTAGAGAAAGGCCAGGCTCTCCCTCCTGCTTCTCTGAGTAAGCTGTACATGTCTGTCCATCCTTTTATCCCCTCAGACATCTGTCCCTCTGCTGAGGTTCCGAGTGCATCACACAGGCGCCGTGCCAAACCACAGACAGTCCTTCACACACTCTGTGCCTCGCCCTGTGCCCAGTGGGGTCCCTGCTGACGTCCCTTAATCCTCAATTCCGGAGTTTAGGGATTATAATCATCCCCATTTTACGTGCAGAGAAACTGAGATACTGACTCACTTTCCTAAGATCAACAACTATTTAGAGAGATAGCGGCATCCTCCCACGCTCACTTCTGTCTCATTTGAGTCCTCAGAAACCTGATCCTAACTAACAGGTCAGGTCAGAAATGTGACCTCCAGGCCTGTTATGTGATGATAGCAGTTAGTTATTTCCAATTGAATCATGGATGCTTTTCCTGTGAAAAATCAGTACATAGCAGTAAGGATGGGGGACTTCCCTGACTGGTCCAGAGGGTAAGACTCCAGTTGAACTAGGGTTCAGCTTCTGGTTGGGGAACTGGGATCCTGTGTGCCACGTGGTACGGCCAGAAAACTAAAATTAAAAAGTAATCTTATTTTTTTTAAATGCCAGAATATATTCCAGAAATAGAATATGCTTTATTAGTTTCTGGTGATGGCTACAACAAATTACAGCCAATTAGGGGAATAAAACCCCACAGGTCTATCTTATAGATTCTGGAAGTCAGATGTCCAAAGTAGACCTCACGGTGTCAGCAGGGCTGTGTGCCTTCTGGAGGCCCTTAGGGAGAATCTGCTTGCTTATCTTTTCTGGCTCATGGCTCTTCCTCCGTCTTCAAAGCCAGCAACGACTGATTGAGTCCTCCCCATGTTGCTTCACTGTGATCCCCAGTCTCCTGCCCTCCACCCCTCCGCACAGTTCAGGACCCTTATGATTATGTTGGGTCCACCTGGATAATCCAAGATAAGCTCCTCATCTTGAGGTCAGGTGATGAGCAACCTTCCATCGTAATTCTCTCTGCGTGTGAATAACATGAGCAGGTTTCGTGAATTAGACCGTGGATATCTTGGATGGAGGAGATGGGCATGATTATGCCTTGTTGCTGTTGTTCAGTCGCCCAGTTGTGTCCAACTTTGCGACCCCACGGACTGCAGCACGCCAGGCCTCCCTGTCCCTCACCGTCTCCCGAAGTTTGCCCAAGTTCATGTCCGTTGCATTGGTGATGTCATCCAACATCTTATCCTCTGTCACCCCCTCTCGTCTTGCCCTCAATCTTTCCCAGCATCAGGGACTTTTCCAGTGAGTCAGTTCTTCACATCAGATGACCAAACTACTGGAGCTTCATCTTCAGCATCTGTCCTTCAGTGGCGGTGCGGGGTTGATTCAGGGCTGATTTCCCTTAAGATTGACTAATTTGATCTTGCGGTCCAAGGGAGAGCAATTATTCTGCCTTCCAGATGCATATATCAGGAGCCAGAGTTAAAATGGAAGAAACATAACAGTTCCCCACAGCATGCAGTTATGACCTGACCCAGTTGACCTTGACAGGCCAAACTAAAAGCCACAACGGCAGTCTCATAACAACTTGGCAGTCTTAACATAGGAAATAACAACATTCATTTTTCTAAATTCAAAAATGTTCTGGTTCTGAGGCCGATCCGTGATCTCTTGTTTTCAGTTTATCGATGGCAAGGAAGTAAAGCAGCTGAATGTCCAGTGGCTGCGTGCACACATGGGCATCGTGTCCCAGGAGCCCATTCTGTTTGACTGCAGCATCGGCGAGAACATCGCCTACGGAGACAACAGCCGGGTCGTGTCCCAGGAGGAGATTGAGCACGCGGCCAAGGAGGCCAACATCCACTCCTTCATCGAGATGCTGCCAGACGTAAGTCTCTCACCGGATGCGGTGCCTGGGAGCCTGTGGTTGTGATTCGTAAAGGGCTGGATCCCAAAGGTGAAGAGAAATGAGCAACCAAAACACACCCCTGATGTGGACAAGCATCTTCCCATCCTATGTCATGATTACAGGACACCTCCCGTCCCCATCTATGTCAGGATTATATGACACTTTCCGTCCCCGTCTATGTCATGATTACAGGACACTTCCCATCCCCGTCTATGTCATGATTACAGGACACTTCCCATCCCCGTCTATGTCATGATTACAGGACACTTCCCATCCCCGTCTGTGTCATGTTTACAGGACACTTCCCATCCCCGTCTATGTCATGATTACAGGACACTTCCCATCCCCGTCTATGTCATGATTACAGGACACTTCCCATCCCCGTCTGTGTCATGTTTACAGGACACTTCCCGTCCCCGTCTGTGTCATGTTTACAGGACACTTCCCATCCCCATCTATGTCATGATTACAGGACACTTCCCATCCCCATCTATGTCATGATTACAGGACACTTCCCATCCCCGTCTATGTCATGATTACAGGACACTTCCCGTCCCCGTCTGTGTCATGATTACAGGACACTTCCCGTCCCCGTCTATGTCATGTTTATATGACACTTCCCGTCCCCGTCTGTGTCATGATTACAGGACACTTCCTGTCCCCGTCTTTGTCATGTTTACAGGACACTTCCCGTCCCCGTCTGTGTCATGTTTATATGACACTTCCTGTCCCGTCTATGTCATGATTACCGGATACTTCCCGTCCCCGTCTATGTCATGATTACAGGACACTTCACATCCCCGTCTATGTCATGATTACAGGACGCTTCCCATCCCCGTCTATGTCATGTTTATATGACACTTCCCGTCCCCATCTATGTCATGATTACAGGACACTCCCGTCCCCGTCTATGTCATGATTACAGGATACTTCCCGTCCTCGTCTATGTCATGATTACAGGACACTTCCCGTCCCCATCCTATGTCATGTCTACCCAACCACCTGCCTGACTCCCTGTGAGCAATCTGACTAAAAAGTACACGTCTGGGAGGCCTTTCCCTCCACGTCAGGGCACGGGGCCCACAGAAGCAGGTGTGACCCTCCCCATCATTTCTCTCCGAACCTTCCTTCCACCTCCTGGCAGCTCTCCCCCAAGCCTCGAGCCTCTCTCTGTGAAGTCAGGCCAGGCCAGGGGACTGGACCCATTCAGAAAAAAGGCTCTGAGCGAGGGTGAGTTACTGGAGTGTCCGTGGTATGGTGGCATCTCTCGCCATGGCACGTTCCATGGGCCCCACGCTCCACTTGCAGGACTGATATTGAAGCCCGCCCTGGGCTGTTATCCCATGGGTGCCCTCTGAATTCCTCCTAGGAAGTTAGATAAATGGAGCCTCTTACCCTCTCTTAAGCCGCTTAGGTCCTGTATTTTAAGTGCATCTAGACTGTCTGGAGTAGGAAATGGCAACCCACTCCAGTATTCTTGCCCGGGAAAATCCCATGGATAAAGGAGCCTGGCGGGCTACAGTCTACAGGGTTGCAAGACTCAGACACGACAACACATATACACTAGACCTGTCTTGTCTCATGCCCCCCCATTGTCACAAGTTATGTTCATTATCGTAAGGAATTGCCCCCTGAAAACACAGCTCAGCTTCAAACTGGCAGAGAAGGTCCTCTCCTCGTGGGGAAAGATGACAATGCCTTATGGCCCTAGGCTGCTCCCGAGACTGCCTTTTCTTGAGGCTCTTCTCTGGATCACTGCTATCACCACACATCACAGTCCCCCAGGAAGAAGCAGTGTCCCCTCTCTCCCCTGCTTTAACCTTCTAGCCCATCTGTGGATAATGGGCCCTTCCCAAGGCTGGAACGTTCAGTGCATAACTTTAGTCCCCTTCACTAATGATGAGGTCAGTTAGTCCCCTTCACTAATGATGAGGTCAGTTAGTCTGGGCATGGGCCAGCACCTCAGTATCACCTGGGATCCTGTGAGAAATGCAGGTTTTCAGGCCCTACCCCGGACCTGCTGCACCAGAAACTTGGGTCTAGGAATCTGTGTTCTAATACCCTAGGTGATAAGCAGGTACAGTTAGAGAACCACTGGGCTAGAGGTTAACAAAGACAAATACTGAGAGTGATTATCATCTAGCTTATGCAATGTATCTTTCCCCTTCTCACTTTGTCTGCCACAGGGACCCATCTTCGTGGGCTCTGGGCTCTGTCCACAGAACACGCCTGTACACATCAGAATTCTTTTCCTCAGTGTCTACATGTGGAAAGAAAAGCCAGAACCCCTTAAGTCCTACTTTCTGTCCAAGGACCTACTTCTTCACCTTTGTGGTTCACACTAGGATTTACCTCATCCTGCAGCAGGGCTGGTCTAGTTTCCTTCTCTCAGGGTTTACAGTTGTGCCTTTACCTGCCTCAGTGGGATCTATATTGTGGCCATACAGCCTGGAAACCGCTCCACCTGTGTGGGACTCACTTCAGTGGATCGGCCTCTCCGGTGGCTGCAGCTCTGGGGTGGGCCTGTTGGCAACCAGCTGACCAAACCTCCCCCAAGCTTGGTCACACCATGTACAGGTGGAGAGATCTATGTTGAGTGCCACAGAATTAGGGTTGCTAGAAATAGCAAGGAAAAACAGGCAACTCTACATAGCACATGAGTTTTTTATAATTGAAGTACAGTTGATTTACAATGTTGTGTTAAGTTCTGCCATACAGCAGAATTGTTCAGTTACCTATATATGTACACCTTCTTTAATATTCTATTTCATTATGGTTTTTATAGGATACTAATTATAGTTCTGTATGCCAAACAGTAAGACTTTGCTGTATATCCCTCCTGTATACAATCGTTACTTCTGCTTTACGCCAGCCTCCCTCTCCGTCCCTCCCCCTCCTCCCTCCCCTTGGCAACGCAAGGCTGTTCTCTGTGTCCGCGAGCCTGCTTCTGTTCCGCAGCTAAGTTCATCTGTGCCATAGTTTAGGTGGCACATGTAAGTGATACCATGTGATATTTGTCCGTCTCTTTCTGACTTGCTTCACTTAGTGTGATAATCTCTAGTTGTATCCACGTGGCTGCAGATGGTATTATTTCATTCTTCTTTATGGCTGAGTGATAGTCCATTGTACCACACCTTTGTTAACTGTTCATCTGCCGGTGAATATTTAGATTGCGTCCATGTCTTGCTACTGTGAATAGTGCTGCTGTGAACATAGGGGTGTGCGTATCTTTTTGAGTTAGAGTTTTGTCTGGATGTGTGCCCTGGAGCGGGATTGCTAGATCACATGCTAAGTCTGTTTTTAGTTTTCTGAGGAATTTCCATACTGTTTTCCACACTGGCCGCACCAGCTTACATTCTCACCAACAGAGTAGGAGGTAGGACATGATTTAAAATCGAACTCTGGATGTCAGAATCAGAGCCCACCGTTTACAGGATTTCAGCCTGGCAAGGATCTGAGAATAAAAAAAGATAATGTGGTTTTCTAGGTTATACATTGCATTTCGTCTCTCACTTATTTGCCCTATTAATTCTAGTCCTTATCGTTATATTTAATACTTAATTATCTACTGTGGGAAACAATATGTGAAAAATTTCAGGAGAATTCTAAAAACAAAAGTAAATCAGGAGATTTCAGCTTTTCAAGTTAGATACCAAAATAGAATTTCTTAGCATCCATTAAAATTGTTGACGCTTTGGAAATAGTCTTATAAAAACAGACAGCAAAAGGTGAGCATTCTAAGAATCTTCCCTTCCTCACTTTCTGAAATAATGCAGAGAGCATCACCTGCTGGTCATAAATAAAATGAGCTTCAATTATATTATTACGCATAGCCTGTTAAAATCAAATTTCCTTCCTCTGACCAGTCTTTGTCCCAAATAATAGTGAAACCAGAAGGCTTGTAGAGACTAACATTGCAGCAGTAGTCTTCCTCAGGTTAATCTGTCCACACTAAAACATAATTTTTAAGACACAAATGTCTGTTTTCAAGAAGAGAAATTAATCCTGCCATTTAGAGCTATGTTTTTGCTGTTAAACTCATCAACCCATTCTTAGCTTCTGAACCTCAACCTTTTTGTGTATATGGACGTGGTTATCCTATTTTCTGCAAGCAGACTCTTTCTCACAGCTTGATCAGTTCTGCTTTTCATAATAACAAAACCCTGTTTACAGAAATACAACACCAGAGTAGGGGACAAAGGAACTTAGCTCTCTGGTGGCCAGAAACAGCGCATTGCCATAGCTCGCGCCCTTGTTAGACAGCCTCACATCTTGCTTCTGGATGAAGCTACCTCGGCTCTGGACACGGAAAGTGAAAAGGTGAGAATTTAAATTGGCCTCATTCACACTTGAAGCAGCTGTCCTTAGATAGTTTAAATTTGTGCTACTCTCTTCCACAGTAGAGAACAAAATTCAGACTGATAACGAATTTTGTTACTTTCAGTGGAATTTAAACTCTTTCTGTAGCTCTCATTCAAGAGAACTAAGATGAAATGAGGCAGTTAGTCTTAGAGCACGTGTGCTCCAAAAGATAGCCCTGGATCACTGTGTATTGATCCAAGAAGCTGCATTCAGGAGGCATGGTCCCATCTCTACTGACAGCATCTCCTCAACAACTGTATCAAAAAGTGGAAGCACAGAAAAATGTTTAAACCTGGCTGTTCCTTAAGGTAAATACTAGCTATCGTTTTTAGTTTGAGAAAAAGTTGAGTATTCAGGTATCTGAATGATAATCTCATTCTGAGTTTTGTTTTTTTTTAAATCTTTTATTGGAATATAGTTGTTTTATAATGTTGTACTGAGAATTATTTTTTAATCTTAAAAATACCAAAATTCAAAGAAGCTGTGTTTGGCCCGTGCCTAGGCTTCCTGACTTAACTGTAGTGGTAGACCAGAAGGATGCTGCGTGGCTAAGCCCACTACTGAATGCTTTTAAATGATTGCAGGGGCTGTATTTATAGTCACAACTTGGAGATAGCCCCTACCCAAGAACTAACCCAAACTAGGATTCGGTATCTTCCAGTGTAACAGATCCCTTGCTTTGTAAAATATGTATTATATTCCACTGACACTGTTAAAGAAGCACTTATCGTTGGATACATTAATAGTGAGGCTTGTTGTGAAGGGGGAATTCAAGGGGAAGGATTATTCTGACCAGAGGTAATTTGTGTGATTACTGAACAGGTGGTCCAAGAAGCCCTGGACAAAGCCCGAGAGGGACGCACCTGCATCGTGATCGCTCACCGGCTGTCCACCATCCAGAACGCAGACTCGATAGTGGTGTTTCAGAATGGCAGAATCAAGGAGCACGGCACACACCAGCAGCTGCTGGCGCAGAAAGGCATCTATTTCACCATGGTCAGTGTCCAGGCTGGGACAAAGCGCTAGTGAACGGTGACCATATAAGCTGTCAAACATTGTCTTATAGTACTTGTGTTAAAATATGGCAGTTAATCAAAATTAAAAAGCGAACACCTACCAGAGAAACTATGTAGAGTTACTTATTTAACATTTCCTGCCACAAAGGAAGATCCATCCCACTCTCTTCTGGGTCTTCAGAGACTTTATAATTGAAAGAACAGAAAGAAGCATCATCGACGGGAGTAAATCAGTGGATTTGATTGCATTAGAAAGGTTATAGAATCATTCAAAATAGATTTTGTTAATAAAGTGTATAATTTTTGTTTATATTTTCTTATTCGAACTGTAACTGATGACCCTGCTAACAGATTATAGAAGTAGCAAAAAGTACTCAATGTTTGCACATAGTGCCTATAATAAAACTAAACTTTTATATGACTGGAGTCATCTTGTCTGAAGTGCCTGTAAATCTGTCATCTCTCACTTGGACTATTGAAGATCATTTCTGCACTTAAAAAAAGGAATTCTTTAAAAACCTCCATTAATTTTGTAAGAATGGTTAAACTATATATTAATTCCTGTTGTACATGCCTTTTCACATTGTGTTCTACAAAACCATATGGCTTTCTTCTTCTTGAACTTGATCCTGCTGATTCTTGTATTTCCACATTATGCTGACTCTCAGACCAGTCACATAGATCAGTACAGGATTTTAGGGGCTGAAATGGGCAGAGGATGGACAGCTGTGAAGCATGTACTGTCGTGTATGTTGGCTATGTTGCATTGGTCTTATTAAGGGGTTTTACAGAATTTTCATCTTTTTGTACTTTTGAAAAATATTTGCATGTATTTATTTGGCTGTGCTGGTCTTAGTTGCAGCATGTGGGACCTTCGGTCTTCATTGCGGCATGTGGGATCTGTTTGCGGCATTCACACTCTTAGTTGCAGCGTGTGGGATCCAGTTCCCAGACCAGGGATCAAACCCAGGCCCCTTTGTCTTGGGAGCACAGAGTCTTAACCACTGGACTACCAAGAATTTCTTTTTGCACTTTTAACAATAAAAATCTTCCTCTGTTTTGATATTGAATCACTTTTCCCAGTAAACTGGACTCTTCCAAATTGATCCTTCTGGTGGCAGATGATTAAAATGTGCCCTAAGTTTAAATGCAATCAGAAAATGGTGCTCCAACTACAAAAAGACAAGCCAAAAAGCACTATAAACATGACTGAAAGGCACAAGCTGGGAGCGATATTTGCCATATTTATTACGAACAATTGGTATCCTGAAAATACAAAGAATTTTAAAAGGAACAAAAATGCCATCACCTCCAAGGAAAAATGGGAAGAGAACATGGTCCAGAAACTCCCACAGAAGAAACGCTGGAGAAAGTGCACGGTCCCAAAGAAATGCAGATTAACATGGCAGACCCTTGAGTAGTGACATCAGCCTTGTGGCAGAATAAGGCATCTGCCCTCTTTGTTTTGCCCTCAGCGACAGTAATTTGGCATTGAACCATGACAGAAGTACCGTCTGGGAGCTGCGGCATCCAACACCCTGTGCCAGGGGCACCTGAGAGGAGTCTTGCTTCCCCACAAGTCGACTAATAGGGATACAGACTTGGGCCCTGACTGGACCCTGAAATAGCCTGTGAACTGGCTGGAGCAGCCCATCCCGCCCCCCACCAGCCTTGGTCCAATAGCCCCTGGAAAACACTGTCTAAAGCAGTCACCCACAGACCAGAGAGCCTTTGAGAAGTCCAGGCTTCCAGAAGAGAAGTTTCAGCCCGCCTTTGGAGCCCCAAACTGAGTTTGGATGCTCTGAGAGAGCAAGAGGTGCAGCTTCACTTGACGTGCACCACCCCGCCCCCAAGGGGACCCAGCTCAGGGCAGGAGAGAGAGCCTGCAATTTATCTCAGGGAAAGTGAGAGCTTGTGGGTGACACGTGGCTTCCCAGTCCATGTGGGAGGCTGCCAAAGAAGCTCGTTTCTCTCTCCCCACATCCGGAGTCCTGAAACATGGGCTGCATGACTGGGAGGCAGGGAGAGATGGAGATGGCAGGTAGCCCCCTCAGGGCATTGAAGGCACACGGGTCCAGCTGACCGCACTCAAGAAGCTTGTCCTGAAGCTGCAGGGGATGCCTCACCTGCAGTGCTCAGCATATGCTGTGCTGTGCTTAATCAGTCAGTCATGTCCGACTCTGCAACCCCATGGACTGTAGACTGCCTGGCTCCTAAGTTCATGGGATTCTCCTGGGAAGAATATTGGAGTGGGTTGCCCTTTCCTCCTCCAGGGGATCTTCCTGACCCAGGGCTCAAACCCAGGTCTCCTGCATTGCAGGCGGATTCTTTAGCATCTGAGCCATAGCGCTCAGGATACCTCCCCCACGAATAGCCCCTGACCCTGTGGCCAGCTCCCTGTGTGCTCCCGACAGCAGTGGCAAGAGCAGGACCTGGCTGATGACTGGTGAGCACACACAGACGGCCGAGCCAAATCTGCCAGCTAGGGAGAAACCCCAAACTTGAGCTTTAGTGCCGCCTTTGGCAAAATAGGAGGAAGACAGCCAGTACTTGGCCAGATGCACTGCTGATCAAGAGAAGACATAAGCCTAAGGGTTCTGCCACAAGAGGGAGCAAGAAGAGTGGATGAGGCGCAGTCAGAGGAAGTCAGAAAGCCTCAGAATCCCTGGCAGGGCTGATGGAAGATACTTCTCTCCTGACCCAGTTAATAAAGGCAGGAGAAGGTGAATATTACTTCAGATGGGAGGACTGCAATGCAGACTTCAAGGGACATGAAAAATCAAGGAAACATGATACCACCAAAGGGTGACAATGTTGACAGAACTTTAGCTAGAAATAAAAGCAGAGGAATCAAGTAAATTGGAAGTGAAAGAGAAATGACAGCTGATACCACAGAAATAGGTTCTTAAGAGATTACTGTCAACAGCTATATGCCAGCAAGTTGAATAATGTTAGGATAAACTGATAAATTCTTAGAAACATACACCATATCAAGACCGAATCAGAAATCACAAATCTGAATAGACCAATAATGAGTGAGGAGATTTAAGTCAGTAAACCAGAACCTCCCAACAAAGAAAGGCCCAGAACCAGGTGGCTTCATTGGTGAGTTCTACCAAACATTTAAAGAATAACACCAATCTTTCTCAAACTCTTTCAAGAAATGGAGGAGGAGGGAACACTTCCAAAGTCATTTTACAAGGCCCGCATTGTCCTGATTAAAATGTCAAATAAAAACATTACAAGAAAACTACAGATGAATATGGGTGATCAATATAGGTGCAAAAATTCTTGATAAAGTACTTGCAAACTGAATTTAACAGCACATTATAGGGATCATACAGCATGATCAAGGGAGTTTATCCCTAGAATACAAGGATAGTTCAACACAGGCAAATCAATAGTTTATTAATAAGTTAATCCTATTAGATTAATAAAATGGAAAATAAAAATCAGATCATCTTAAGAGATGTAGAAAAGAATTTGAGGAAATACAACATCCTTTCATAATAAAAAATTTTCAACAAATTGGACATCGAGGGAATATGTTGTTCAGTCACTAAGTTGTGTCTGAGTCTGCGACCCCATGGACTGTAGCCTGCCAGGCTCCTCTGTCCGTGGGATTTTCCAGGCAAGAATAGTGGAGTGGGTTGCCATGTCCTCCTCCAGGGCGTCTTCCTGAGCCATGGATTGAACCTGCATCTCCCGTGTCTCCTGCATTCCAGGCAGATTCTTTACCTCTGCGCCACCAGGGAAGCCGTAGAGGGAATATACCTTAACAGAATAAAGGCCATATGTCGTGAGCCTACAGCTAACATCACACTCATTGGTGAAAGACTGAAAGCTTTTTCTCTAAATCAGGAATGAGATAAGAGTCCCCACTCTTGACTCCTAGTCAACATAGTACTGAGCATTCTAACCAGAGTAATCTGGCAAGAAAATAAATAAAAGGCATCCACATCAGAAAGGAAGAAGTTAGCTTGTCTTTGCAGATGATAGGATCGTATACACATACAGAAAACCCTAAGGATTCTACCGAAAAATGTCTTTCTCCCCATGGCTGCTTTCACGCAGCATAATGCCCTCCAGATTCATCTGTGTTGCCACAGATGGCAGGGTTTCCTTCTTATGGCTGAACAGTATTCCATTGTAAGTATTCACTGTGTTTTCCTTACCCGGTTGTCTCTTGATGGGTACTTGCGTTTCTGTATCTTGGCTATTGCGAGTAACGTGACAGTGAGTATGCAGTGCTGACTTTGTTTCTTTCAGGTGCACACCCAGGAGCGGAACTGCTGTATCCTGTGGTAGTTCTAGTTTTAATTTTTTAAAAATGTGTTTTGTGGCTGCGCTGGGTCTTCACTGTGGCGCTCAGGCTCTCTGTGGTGGTGCACGGGCTTAGTGGCCCCGAAGCCTGTGGGATCCTTGTTCCCGATCAGGATCGAGAGCACGTCGCTTGCATTGGAAGTGGCTTCTCAGCCACTGGGCCACCAGGGAAGGCCCTGGTGTTTATCTCTGAGAAACCTTCACACCGTTTTCCTAATTTGAAGCCACCAAAGTTGTGATAACTGGTTACAGTAGCCTTGGGAAACTAACAGAAACCTCAGATCAGGGAAGCTAAACATGATGCGTTTATTTTATTTTACTTTTTAAAAAGAAGGGGAATGAGGCTCTGAGTTGGGCTAGTGAGAAGAGGGAAGCACAGGTGGCTATGAGAAATATCCAGAGTCTAGATATGAACGGTGGAGGGAGGGGAAGAAACTGGCTAGGAGAATGCTGTGACACGGATGGAGGTGAACAGCTCTTTTAGGAGGAAGATTGTTCGTGTGGCTTGAAGGTGACATCTTGGTAGAAGGTTTTTTAGAGTGTGGCCCCTGGTTACCAACTAAACCCAGACGGGTCCCACTGTGTGCTGTTTGCTTGAAATCAGCTGTTTTATTTTCTTCGTTCCATCCTAGGATTACCCAGCTCTGTCCAACTTTAAACGATGATGATTTTTTTGTTCACCAGAATGAACTTCTGAATTTAGGGCAAAATGTGTTTCTGTTTCCTGATGCACACAGCAGCCGTTTGTTCCCAGGTCTCAGTGAGGAGTGTTTTTTGTTTTTTGTTTTTTTTTTGAGGAGTGTTTCTGAGTCCTTTCTCTTACTCGCATCTTCATTTCAGATGCCTGCTTCGAGCTTATGAGCCTTTTGAGGAAAGGATTGTGTCTTTGCATCACTTTGCTCTTTTGTCTGGCGCTGTCCTTAGGATACACTCAGTCAGGCTCAGGAAGTGTCTGCTCTTCTGCTAAGTTTTTTTAAAATCTAGTATGTACCTTCCTCTCTGTTACTTTTGTTTTATCAAAAATTAAGATCTAAAAGTGATGGGTTAATGTAAGATACATTAAGAGTAGTCTTATGTAAGTAAGGCCATATAGTTTCACATAGAAAATGAGAAGGGAAGCCCATGATTACCATAAGACCTGTGACCCAGCTCTATCTACTCCACCAAATAAAGGGGGAGCCTTTTAGGAGTTGTGTCCATAATTTTGTAAAAGAAAAAATATGAAGTGAGAGTAGTCCGATAACAGTATGATACCAATATCAACGTCCTGGGTTTGATTTTGTATTCTCCAGGGGATCTTCCTGACCCAGGGGTTGAACCTGGGTCTTCTGCATTGCGAGCAGATTCTTATTGTCTGAGCCACCAGGGAAGCCCTGTTATAGTTGTTACCTGCTGTCATTTAGGGAGGCTGGATGAGGGGTACACAGGACTCTACAATTTTTGCAACTTGCTGTGGGTCTATGATTATTTAACAACAAAAGGTTAAAGATGGAATCATATGGAGAAACTTAAAGATCTGCTGCTCTTCAAGTGCTGATTATGTGGGCTAAAATGAAAAATGAGTTACCCAAGAAGTGGTGTGAGTGGAGAAGACAGGCCCTGGGGATGAAGGGACAGCATTTCAGGTGGAGGAATTTCAGCCTCTACTCTGATTTCAGTAGAGCCTTTCAGCCGCTACTTAAAAGCACCTGAAGTACACATAGAAGGATGTTGCGGTTGGAGCTGGCTGAGCCAGGCAGAGAGGCAGGAAGCACTGCCGCCTTCCTCTGGGAGCCCTACTGACAAAATGCAGTTCGGGAGTGTGGTAAGCTGAGGATCAGATCTTGAGCTATGATTGCCTTTCCCTGTCAGAACCTAGCCAGCGTGCCATAGGAAGCAGCCCGAGATACGTGGGCCGGCCACATGACGTGACTCAGCAGAGCCCACAGCCATGATCAAGTGGCAGCCACGTGAGGGGGTACCACAGACTGCAACCCATTCAAGCCTCTAGATGACCGGCTCCAGCTAGCACCTAACTGCATCCTCATGAGACGAGACCTACCCCCTATGCCCAGTCAATCCACAGAACCATGAGTCATAAAAACCAGTATTTTAAACCAATTGATAACTAGAGCGAGTAATAGCCCTCTGAGTTGGAAAGCCTATAAATGACTTTCACTTACCTTAACTCTCGAAAACTTCAAAAGTATCCTGTAGGCTGTAACAACAGCCCAATCAGCATCTTGCACGTTAGAAGTCCTCACTAAGAATGTCTGTTAAGTGAAAACAACGAAAGATCTGTTGATCTCAGAAAAGAGATCAGACGAGATTTTCAGGAGTGTAGTCCTTTGTCCCACTTGGCACTCGTAACACCAAGGTGAAAGACCTCTGCTCTTGGCGTCGGGAGGACTCAGGAGAGCAGAGAAAAGCGGGAATGCTCACTGATGTGTGAGAGGCAAAGATGCATGATGAACTGTTTTCACCAGGACTCTTTCAAAAGAGCCAGTTTGGGTCATAAGGAAAGGTGACCTTTGAATTGGAAATGGAACATTTTTGCTTTCTGTGCTAGGCAGCTCAATTTAAATGTTTTCCCTCTTATTGATTGTCGGTCGTTCTGTGGAGAAGCATCAAGGTTCTCCAGCCAGAAAACCTGGGTTTCTCTCCTGGCTGGCTGTTTGTTACACATGTCATTCTTTGGGCAAGTTACTGATTGTGTCTAAGTCTTTATTTCCTCATTGGGCCTCATGGAATTTCAATAGCTACCTCACTGGATTACTTGAACACTGGATGTTATGATATTTAGGACAGTGCTTATCAGACAGAATAACGCAAAAACAACAATAATAATAATGTTGGTTGCCTTCAGGTCATGCTCTTCAAGGCCAGCTGTTCTCTTGCATGAAAAGAAAGTTCTGTTTTGTGTTTCTTCAACAATTACTTAAGTGCCTATGGGCTAGATATTAGGAGCACAGTGATAAGGAGCTCACAGTTCAAGGAGGCAGGAAACAAGGTTAGTAATGTGTAGGTGCCGTTACACAAGACTTTGGGGGAAGTTAAACAGAACGCCAGCACTTCTCTTGGGAGTGCTCTGAGGGTTAAAGAAGTTTCTTGGAGAACTGAGTATCGACTTGTCAGATGGATGCTAGAGGAAATCTGTGCACAGAGAGAGCGGTGTGCACATCCCCGAAGGCTGCATCGGAAGTGACTCACGGGCAGTTTCAGGTGCTGGCTTGGGAGGAGTGGGTGGTGGCCACCACAGGGATGAGGCTAGGAAGCCAGGAACTGAGCCTGAAGGGCCAGGTGTGCCAGCATAAGTGTAATTCTTTTTAATGCTTTATTTTTTTAATGGCACAATTGCTGTTATGTATTTGTGTGTTTGGTGTGTGTTTTTTATGTTTTTGTTGCCGTGTACAGGCTTTCTCTAGTTGCGGCTCGCAGGAGCTACTCTCTATTTGTGGTGTATAGACTTATGACTGCAGGGCCTCCTCTTGTTGTGGTTCGCAGGCTCTAGGCACACAGACTTCAGTACTTGTGGGCAGGGGCTTAATTGCTGCACAGCATGTGGGATCTTCCCGGACCAGGAATTGAACCCATGTCCCCTGCATTGACAGGTAGATTCCCACCCACTGCTCCACCAGGGAAGTCCCAGAATAGATATATTTTTATTCTTGCTGTAAGAATAAAATAGTTGTTTAAAATATTTAAATATTTTAAATATTTAAATATTTTAAAACAAAAATAAAATATTTGTTTAAAATAGTGAGAGTGTTGAGATATACCTTACTTTCAGGTGTCCACATTCCTACAAGGGTACCTGTGCAGTGAGATTTTATGAAAAAAAAAAACAGCTTTAACTTCTTTGATATTTCTGTTATGCAGATGGACATATCACCCTTTTACAAACTCCTTACCTAAAGAAAGAAAAGAACACGAACACACTAGAGAGCTAGCTTGCTACCCTTGCATGTGTGGGTAACCTGTAAGACTGCTGCTAACAGAATATTTCAACCACAAGCATCAGGGGCCACAGCATCCTAGCATCTGCTACTGCTACTAAGTCACTTCAGTAGTGTCCGACTCTGTGCGACCCCATAGACGGCAGCCCACCAGGCTCCCCTGTCCCTGGGATTCTCCAGGCAAGAACACTGGAGTGGGTTGCCATTTCCTTCTCCAATGTATGAAAGTGAAGTCGCTCAGTCGTGTCCGACTCTTGGCAACCCCATGGACTGCAGCCTACCAGGCTCCACCGTCCATGAGATTTTCCAGGCAAGAGTACTGGAGTGGGGTGCCATTATCCTAGCATCTCGGGCCAGAAATCACACTGTTCTTTTTTGGGAAAGGGAGGAAAGGCAAGGTGAGGGGAAGAGGGCTTTTTTTTTTTTTTCTCATTTTAGTGAAAAGATAGAGAAAACTAAACAATGTTATCAAGATCACCCTTCTAATCTATATTTTTATCATTAAACAACGGCATTTGAAGCTTTTCTGTTCTATTGGAATTTGAGTATGACAGTTTTTGCATTTCCCAAAGAGTGCATTGGGCTTCCCCGGTGGCGCAGATGGTAAAGAATCTGCCCGAAATGCAGGAGATCTGTGTTCACTCCCTGGGTTGGGAAGATCCCCTGGAGAGGGAAATGGCAACCCACTCCAGTATTCTTGCCTAGAGAATTCCATGGACAGAGGAGCCTGGCTGGCTACAGTCCATGGAGTCGCAAATTATCGGACATGACTCAGTGACTAACACTTCAAAGAGTCCATTGTCCCTATCTAATCCCCTCTTATGCAAAACATGTCTGTCAGTGTGGGCAATGACCCCATTGCTCCCACTCTTTTTAGACTTTACATAAATGACTCGGGCAATAAGTCATTTTCCCATGGATGGTCTGTGTTGCCTGGAAGACTGGCAGTTCTTGCCAGGCTACAGCTGAACCTACCTGAATTATTTGGGAAACACTCCCTGGTGGCTCAGATGGTAAAGTGTCTGTCTACAATGTGGGAGACCCGGGTTCGATCCCTGGGTTGGGAGGAAATGGCAATCCACTCCAGGACTATTGCCTGGAAAATCCCATGGACAGAGAAGCCTGGTAGGCTACAGTCCATGGGGTCTCAAAGACTCGGACACAACTGAGCGACTTCGCTATTCACTATAAGGCCACAATAATCTGCTTCCTTAGACTATAACATTTAAACTTATATTACCATATGTAAGATAGATAGCCAATGGGAATTTGCTGTATGGCTCAGGAAACTGAAACAGGGGCTCTGTATCAACCTAGAGGAATGGGATGGACAGGGAAATGGGAGGGAGCTTCAAAAGGGAGGGGATATATGTATACCTATGGCTGATTCATGTTGAGGTTTGACAAAAAACAGCAAAATTCTGTAAAGCAATTATCCTTCAATAAAAAATTAATTTTTTTAAAAATGGTGTGAAATTGTTTGGAATCAGGGAGCCCAGGTCTGGAATTTGTACATATAAATAGAACCTGGAGAGCGATATGCTAAAGGGAAATGGTTGGGTTAAAGTGAAAAAAAAAAAAATTTTATGGATTTCCTCTGTGAGAACAAATACTTAAGAGTGTCAGAGGCTCAATACAAAATACTGGACATTTCATGGAAGTTCAAATTCCTGAATAAATCTTTTGCATGTACTTCAATTCTGAAGGCAATTTTTTGGAGAAGCTAAATTTTTTATTGCCTATTAATCGATGGAATTAAATTTCAAGTACCTTTTAGATTGTCAAAATTTGCATTTATGCCAGAAAGTCCACTTTGGCTGATGGTTTTACATACTAGCATTGCATATCAAGGGCAAGGTCACAGGTTAGCTTTGCAAATTCTCAGCATCAACCTACCGTATGCTTTCTACACCTTTCTATGTTTCACAATATATTTTAGTTGGTTCTTTCCTTCTCTGGTTATCAGGTTTTAACATGCCTGACAGCGAGCGCTTGATCTTGCCGTCTGCACATCTTGTCTGTGCTCAGTCAGGGTCTTGGCCTAGTGCATGCCTTCTGCAGAGCACTGTGTGCACCATGAGTAGGCACAGCTGGGCAGGAGATGGCAGAGTCACCAGTCTCCAGGTTCTTCCTCTTGAGACAAGCGCCAGATTCTTCCCTTCACCCTTGTGTGTTTGCTGTCCTCCCTTCTCTCCACATGGCTTTCCGCCCTGGGAGATTGCCTTCTGTGGGTTCAGCTAAAGGAAAACCTGGGGTACGGTTGGAGGGGATCACTGCCCTTCTCAAAGCAGTTTTCTCTACGTGACATTCATAAGTGATCTGGTACCTCCTCCCTCCCCTCACCCATGCTGGCCTGGGCAACAGCCCCCGACCCATTTGCATGGCCCCAACATACGTCCTATCCATTCCGGTGTCTCCATGACACCCTATGTTCTGCTCATACCTTTGTAAATAGTCACTGAGTTAAATCCTCCTTGAATATCCTAATTAGAGTGTGCCATTCCACTCCATGGGACTTCAACTGATAAAAGACAGTTCCGTGACAAGGTAATGATTGCTTTCTGAAAACCTTCTCCATAATGGTTGTGAGTCTAGAATCCTACCTAATCTGTTCTAGCACATATCCCGGTGCATCCTTATCTGCCTGTTGCCTCAGTCGGATCATAGCTTCTTCCTTCCCAGGCTCCACTCTTCACTTTTATCTCTTTCTGTATTATTCCCTGCTTTTGGACTTTTAGAATTATTTCTTTTAGATAGAGCTTCATGCGTGAGGTTAGAGAATATGAATTTTGTATTTTCAATGGATATTGTGGTCTTGGAGTGGAGGAAAGAAATGTATCTTAAAAAAGCTAAATGACCTGTTACTATAGAACTCTCAAAACGTTGGTATCCTCCTGACCTCCGAGACAGCAGCCTGGTAGCCAGCACTTCTTAAATTATGTGGCCAGGGAACCCTTGTCATCTAAGCACATGGTGGGCTCCTCAGGTTACAGTTTGGAAAACGTTGCTCTTTTTCCACCTTTTCCACCTTTTCCACGTTCCATCCTTTTCCACCTCCATAAATATTTATTGAACAAATATTGACAAAACTGGTCAGAACTCTCAGAGAAGGGACATGGAAGACAGGATCCGTCAGCCTTTGCTTTTCATCCATCAGTGCTTGTTGTGTCAGAATCTTGCAGGATGTGTGTGGTGGGTGGGAGGTCACCCGCACTTCCTGCGAGATTTAGTTTGAGGGACTGATTGATGGTGCTTGGATTTCAAATCAGAGGTCTTCCCCCAGCCCTTAAGCCCAGATGATTTGTGGATGTAGTTTCTCCTCTGGGCTTTCTGTGCTGATTCCTGAGCCAGCTGGGGTGGAAGAGAAGTGGGAGAGAAGGTGGAGAAGAGTGATTACCAGGTGCTTGCAATGTGCTGGGAAATTTAGTTCATCCGCTTTCTTTAAGGAGATCACAGTCTAGTGGGAAGAAAAAGACGTTAGAATAATTAAGGCAGTATAATAGAGCATAACATAAAACTATGAAGATCTTGTACCCTGGTTTCTCTAAAAATATGTATACTTATTTATTTGGCTGTGCTGGGTCTTAGTTGCAGTATACAGTATATTTAGTTGTGCCATGCAGACTTAGTTCTGGTGTGAGGGATCTAGTTCCCTGACCAGGGATCGAACCTGAGCCCCCCGTGTTGGGAGCGTGGAGTTTTAGCCACTGGAACACCAGCAAAGTCCCTACCCTGGCTTTTTTAGTGTCACCTCATTGTTCTACTTTGATAAGCCCTATAATTGTCAGCATTTGACTTCATATTTTACTATAGAGTAAGTTTAAGGCCAGGAAATATCCACCTACCTGCATATTTTACATATAAAAACACAGATTTTTGTAAGTGGCCATCATCTACTAGGTGTTACTAAGAAGGTGAGAGAGTGTGGAGGAAGAGAGTGAGCAGATAAGTTAGAGAAATCTTTTAATCTAATACTTCATATCCCTTTTTCTACTGATGAACAAATAGAAAGACTGGCTCATTTGGTTTCACAATCTTCCTTTGCCTTGGCATCCAATTAGAGAAAATGGATTTTAAAAATCCAGGAGAAGGAAATGGCAACCCACTCCAGTGTTTTGCCTGAAGAATCCCAGGGATGGGGGAGCCTGGTTGCCTGCTGTCTCTGGGATCGCACAGAGTTGGACACAACTGAAGCGACTTAGTAGTAGTAGCAGCAGCAGCAACCCACTCCAATATTCCGGTCTAGAGAATTCCATGGACTGTGTAGTCCATGGGGTCACAAAGAGTCAAACACTTTTGAGCAACTTTCACTTTTATGTAAATGCAACATTTTTTTGTCTTTTTAAAATTCTGTTGAGCATTTTGTTAAAAAGTAAGAACAATCAAGACTTGCAATTTAGAGAGTTCCCTGGCAGTCCAGTGGTTAGGACTCAGCACTTTCACTGCCACGGCCCAGGCTCAATCCCTGGTCAGGAAACTCAGATCTCATGAACAGAACACTACCAAGCAAAAACAAACAAACAAAAAAAAAAGATTTGTAATTTCACGTTAATTTTCCTCTTGGATGGTAACTCCAGTCATCAAATCTGTTGTCCTTATGAATCTCCTAAGATCTTCAAAAGAAGACAGAAGATCTGGAAACTATTTTCAATACTTGTGAAAGCCTGTCCTGTCAGAAGTCATATCTATATTGAGGCTTCAAAACCTAATAATAAATATCTTGTTTTTAAATATTCAATATAAACTATAGTAATTAAGGTAATCTAGATAAGTACTAAATTTGCTGATGGAAGAGTTGATTTGCAATTGTCTGCTTTGTCTAAATCCACTAAAAGGACCAATAATAAAAATGATGGATCGTAAAAGAACTCGGAAAAAAAAAAAATCCAGCAGCAACTTCCAAGAAGATGGAGGAGACATATTTTTCCCTATTCCTCCTGCTAAGTACAACTAGAAACACAGAACATTATTTATAAAACAACCATAAGAATACTCGGAGAAGTGAAGAGAAGACAACCATGTCAAGGAACTTGGAATTCAAAGAAAGACATGGTGGTGAGTTCCTCATTTCTGTTTTGGCTTGTTTTGTGGGGATTTTTGTTTTTCTGTAATTGAAGTATAGTTCATAATGTTGCATATCAGATGCAGAGCAAAGTGATTTGGTCATGCATATGTATATACATGTATATATTCTTTTTCCATTACAGTTTATTACAGTATATTTAATATAGGTCCCTGTGCTATACAGCAGATCCTTGTTGTTTATTTTGTATATAGTAATGTGCATCTGTTCATCTCATATTCCGAATCTACCCTTCCCCTCTTTCCCCTTTGGTAACCATAAGTTTGTGTTCTATGTCTGAGTCTGTTGCTGTTTTGTACGTAAGTTCATTTGTACCGTTTTTACGATTTCACCTATAAGTGACATAATACTTGCCTTTCTCCGTCTGACTTACTTCCGTTAGTATGGTTTCTAGACCCATCTGTGTTGCTGCGGATGGCACTCTCTGCTTCTGGCTGAGTCATATCCTCTGTGTATAGGTTTACCACATATTCCTTATCCATTCAGCGCTCAGTGAACATTTGTTTTGCTTCCATGTCTCGGCTAAAAATTGCTGTGAACATCGGGGTGCATGCATCTTTTGATTTAGAGCTTTTGTCTTTCCTGGATGTATGACCAGGAGTAGGATTGCTGGGGGGGTTCCCTGGTAGCTCAGCTGGTAAAGAATCCGCCTTCAATGCAGAAGACTCTGGTTCAATTCCTGATTCAGGAAGATCCCCTGGAGGAGGAACCCACTCCAGTATTCTTGCCTGGAGAATCCCCATGGACAGAGGAGCCTGGTGGGTTATATAGTCCATGGGGTTGCAAAGAGTTGGACATGACTGAGCGACTAAGCACAGCATAGCATGGGACTGCTGGATCATATGGTAACTATATTTTAATTTTATTAAGGAACCTCCATACTGTTTTTCATAGTGACTGCAGCAATTTACATTCCCACCAATAGTGCAAGAGGATTCCCTTTTCTCCACACCCTCTCCAGCAGTTATTACTTGTGGACTTTTTGATGATGCCCATTCTGGTGTGAGGTAATAACTCATTATAGTTTTGGTATGTATTTCTTTAATAACTAATGATGTTGAGCATCTTTTCACGTGCTCCTTGACCATCTGTTTGTCTTAGGAGAAATGTCTCTGTAGGTCTTTTGCCCATTTTTTGATTGGGTTGTTTTTTTTGTTATTGAGTTTTATTTGCTGTTTGTATGTTTCAGAAATTAATTAAGCTCTTGTTGGTTGCATGGTTTAATCAACCAGTAATATTGTTGGTTTTATTAGCTGTTTTAACCAACCAATAATAAAATGGTTTAACCAACCAATAATAAAATTTGCAACCATATTGCATGGTTGCAAATATTTTATCCCACTCCATAAGTTATCTTTTCATTTTGTTTATGATTTTCTTTGTTGAGCAAAGGCTTGTAAGTTTGATTAGGTTCCATTTGTTTAGTTTTGCTTTTATTTCTACTGCCTTGGGAGACTGAAATAAAAAAACACTGCTATAATTTATGTCTGAAAATGTTTTGCCTATGTTCTCTTCCAGAAGTTTTATGATGTAATGTCTTATATTTAAGTCTTTAAGCCATTTTATTTTTGTGTATGGTGTGAAGGTGTATTCTAACTTCATTAATTGCAGCTCTTAGCTTTTGTAATACCACTTACTAAGGGACTATCTTTTTCACACTTTATATTCTTGCTTCTTTTGTTGAAGATTAATTGAACTTAGGTGTGTGGGTTTATTTCTGGACTGTCTACTCTGTTCCATAGATTTGCTTTGTTCTTTTTCCTCAGGATTGCTTTGGCAATTCTGGGCCTTTTAAATGGTTCCAAATAAATTTTAAAATTATTTGTTTCAGTTCTATGAAAAAAATGTCATGGGTAATTTGATAGGGATCACATTAAATCTGTAGAGTTCTTTGGATAGTATGGCCATTTTAACTACATATATTAATTCTTCCAGTCCAAGAGCATGATTATTTTTCCATTTTCTTGATTCATATTCGATTTCCTTTATCAATGTTTTACAGTTCTCAGTGTATGAGTCTTTTATATCCTTGGTTAGATTTGTTCCTAGAGTTTTTTTTAATGGGATTTTAATGGGAGTTTTTTTTTTTTTTCTCCTCTCTCTCTGGTAGTTCATATCACTGTAAAGAAATACAACTAATTTCTGCATATTAATCTTGAATCCTGTTATCTTGCTGAATTCATTTATCAGTTCTAATAGTTTTCATGTAGAGTCTTTAGAGTTTTCTATATAGAGCATCATATCATCTGTATGCTATAATTTTACCTCTTCCTTCCAATTTTGATATCTTTTATTTAGTTTTTTATCTGATGTTTCTGTCTTGTTTTGCTTTATTCTTGTCTTATATATGTCAGCTTGGAGCTGAAGAAGATGAAAACCCAGAAATGCCAGTGTGTACAGACAAAAAGCCCCAACAAAAGCCAGCTCTCTCTAGCCAAAGGACCAGGAAAGGGGCAGCCCAGCAAAATAGAAAGTGTGTAGATGGCAGCCTCTACTCTAGCCAGACATCATAGGAAAAACTATGGTATTCTCCAGACCCATGCCCGGAAAGACTGAGTGGCAAGCCTTGACTTCCACCCTCACGAGGCTGTAACAAGTGCACCCCAGCTTCACTGCCTGCCAGCAGGGAGCCGACTTTTCATCCCTACCTAGCAGTGATGAGGATTTGAGAAGAGGTGGCCTAGTGGAGGCTCAGGGCTTTCATGTTGACAGTAACAAGGCTGCCTCCCCATGGCGGTGTCAGTAGAGACCACGTGGAGAGCTGTAACAATGCACTCCCTCTCTGCCAAGCCAGGAGGGTATCAGTGCAGGCCTAGTGGGGGGTCAGCCCCTCTGCCTCTGCTCTGCAGCAACAAGGAGCCCCTCCCACCTCAGTGTCAGTGGAAACCAAGTGAAGAATGACACCCTCTCCCTGGTGGGGCACTGTCCTCAAATCAAGGAGAACAAAAGGTTTCAGTAAGAAATGGAATCTCACAACAGAATACCTCAGATGTCCAGGTTTCAATGGAATATCACTCAACAGACCAATATCCCTTATCAATTTAGATACATAAAGAAAACATATCACCATTGGGAAAGCTAAGAAAAGTATACAGCGACTTCTCTGTATTTGTCTTACAACCATACGTGAATCTATAAGCATCTCAAAATTAAAAGTTTTAAAAGAGTAGCAAAGGAGTGAGATAAAGAGAGTTGTAGATTCTGCCTAATATTAGTAGGGTTCCAAAAATATTGCACAGATGATTGCAAACCCAAATTATTTTGCTTCGGTAGATTTCTGAACATCTCACAACACTCTCTAATGTGACTGAAGCTGCCACAATTTTAGGGCTAGGAAATAGTGCTGTGAGTATCTGAGAACTAACATCAAATACAAACATAACGTTATTGTTCTTCTTTGTTATGTTATCCATAGGTATTTTTATCAAATAGTATGATATGAGCAAATATTTAATCTGTTATGAAGTAAAGTATAATTTTTTGAAAATGTGCAGTTTTAGAATAAACTTAAGAGTCAACATTAATGACCCAAAGCATAGTGACCCTACCTGGGGCTTATTCATTCACTCTCCAGCCTTGGCACCCTGCACCCCTTCCTGTCTACCCAACTGTTACCATAATCCTCACAGGGCACAGAATTCCATGAGGCAATGAGACCTGGGCATTCTCAATGTGCCATTACTCTATCCTGGAGGAAATGATATGACATTGGTGATTAATAATGATGCTTCTGCCCAACTGCTTTAATTTTAACTTCTGTCATACCTTTGCAAGTCTACCCTGGTTTAAGAGGGTGTAAGGAAGAGTTCAGTCTTCCGAGGTGGCACAGTGGTAAAGAATCCGCCTTCCAGTGCAGGATACACAAGAGTTGTGGGTTAGATCTCTAGGTTGGGGAGATCCCCTGGAGTAGGAAATGACAACACACTCCAGTATTCTTGCCTGGATAATTCCATGGTGAAATGAGCCTGGCAGGCTGTAGTTTACGGGGTCCCAAAGAGTTGGACACCATTGAACACACACAAAATGGGCAAGGAAGAGATCATTGGAAATATCCATTAAAGCCAGTTACGTTGGAAATCAGCATTACCCTCATCCTTAACATCTTACAGATGCCTTCCAAAGTGCTGGAGCCAAGTTAGATGAATTTTATAATGAGCAAAGAAAAGCGAGACCAAAAGGGAAGGATTTTTAGAAGATAAGAGGTCAGAGGTGGAGAGGAATTTTTGTTTTTCAAGCAGATAAGAAGGTTTTTGAAAAGAATTTTGGGAGAAAATTGTAAGATTGAACATGGCTTGAAAGCAGTGAAGACAAGAGAAATTATACTCTATCAACCTGGAGAGGAAGATGGAAGATTTAAGCAGAGGTATCGGTGGCAGGAAATTTGGAAACAGAATGCAGTGAAGTGAGAAACTGCTAGTCGCTCAGTTGTGTCCGACTCTTTGTGACCCCATGGACTGTAGCCTTCCAGGCTCCTCTGTCCAAGGAATTCTCCAGGCAAGAATACTGGAGTGGGTAGCCTATCCCTTTTCCAGAGGATCTTCCTGACCCAGAAATCGAACTGGGGTCTCCAGCATTGCAGGCAGGTTCTTCAACAGCTGAGCTACTAGGGAAGCACCAGTGAAGTGTGAAAGTGAAGTCGCTCAGTCGTGTGCGACTCTTTGCGACCCCATGGACTGTAGTCTACCACACTCCTCCGTCCATGGGATTTTCCAGGCAAGAGTACTGGAGTGGGTTGCCATTTCCTTCTCCAGAGGATATTCCTGACCCAGGGATTAAACCCAGGTCTCCCGCATTGTAGGCAGACGCTTTAACCTCTGAGCCACCAAGGAAGTCAAGTGTGGTGACATGCAAATATAACAGTCAAAGATAACATCTAACAGTCTATCTTCAGAGATGAAAAGTCAGAGAATTGTTAGCCACAAATACAACATAGTGGGAGAAACACTGCAGAGAATATTACCGTCAAGCTGAAGGTCCGCTGGACAGAGAACCGATTCCATCATTCTCTCTGCAGAGAAAACTGTTGCCAATTAATACACATGTAAATATAATATAAAATATAGAAAATAGTATATTCAATTACAATATAATATTATATAAAATATACAAAATATTAAGTAGTTTAAAATACTTTGGTAGATGGAGTTTGTTCTTCCCTTTGGCTCTTAGTTGTAAGGCATTCTTTTTTACATGTAAATCTTTTATGCTTCAGCTTAAAGGTATGGATCTATTCAGTACACATTTAATGACCTTCAAGTGCTGTGGGGACAGATAGAGAGATAGGCATGACTCTGCTGGCACAAGTCTTCCCCAGGGAGTCCTAATTCCATTCACTTTTTAGGAACTACGATTTCCTCACCTTTAAACTTGGAGAAGGCAATGGCACCCCACTCCAGTATTCTTGCCTGAAAAAATCCCATGGATGGAGGAGCCTGGTGGGCTGCAGTCCATGGGGTCGCTAAGAGTCGGACACAACTGAGCCAACTTCATGCTCACTTTTCACTTTCATGCATTGGAGAAGGAAACGGCAACCCACTCCAGTGTTCTTGCCTGGAGAATCCCAGCGACAGGGGAGCCTGGTGGGCTGCCATCTATGGGGTGGCACAGAGTCGGACACGACTGAAGTGACGCAGCAACACCTTTAAACTGAGAATAATACCACCTCACTTGTTCACCTTGAACGTGCTTCTTTTTTTCAGATTTAAATGAGGTGATACCTGCATGTGATGGCTTCATAATTTTATAAAACACTATAGAGATCTGATTTTTGTATTGATATATTCTCAGTTCATTTTGAGGCAGGAGCTGAGACCTGTTTTTCTTTATGTCCTCAAATCCTTGCACAAGGTCTGGTACTTAGTAAGTATGGGTAGCAAATGTTGGCTACCTCATTGAATAAAGCAGAGAAAAATACCTTTTTTTCCTTGGGTCTGATGTATTACTGAGGTGACACTAAACAGCAAGCATAGCCATTTCATACATTATATAGTATACTAGGTGTGGGAAGTGGTGTGGGAAGAAAAACTGAAGTAGAGTAAAGGGGAACTGGGGGTCCTGGGAGTAGAGATGCGGTTTTTAAGCAGGTCAGGAGTGGTCTCATGGACAAGATGGGAATGGAGAGGAGGCGTGTAGGAGGTGAAGGTTTTAGCCATGTGAGTATTTGGGGGAAGAGACTTCGGGGCAGAGGGAGCAGCTAGCACAGACACCCTGAGGTGTAATTCTGTCCTGTTTGAGGAACATCCAAGAAGCCAGTGTGGCTGGCAAGGAGTGAGGGAGGGAGAGAGGTAGAAAATGAGGTCAGAAACATTGCAGAGAGGGCCAGCCACTGCAGGCCAAGGCTCCCAGTGGACTGGGGCCTCTGGGGAATTAGGGTTTGAGGTGTTACGTGATCGGAGCCACTTTTCAGAAGAATCACTGGCTTCTGCTTTGAGAATGAACAAAGGCAGGAGAGGAGGCAAAGACGGGAGCAGAGGAGACTAATGGAGCTACTGCGGTCATTGAGGTGAGAGATGAGAGCGGCTTGCACCATGCCGGTAGGACTGGGGAGAGACAGACGGTCAGACCCAGGTGGCGCAGTGATACAGTACCCACCTACCAATGCAAGAGACGCAGGAGACCCAGGTTCGATCTCTGGGTCAGGATGATCGATCCCCTGGAGGGGAAATGCAACCCACTCCAGTATTCTTGCCTGGAGACTCCCATGGACAGAGAAGCCTAGCAGGACCAATAGTCCAAGGGGTCTCAAAGAGTCGGACATGACTGAGCAACTGAGCATATGATTTGAAGCCAGAACCTATAAAATCTTCTCATGGAGTATGAGGTGGGGAAGAAAGAGAAGAATGCAGGATGACTCTATATTCTTGCTGGTCAGTTGGATGGCTGGAGGTGTCAACTGAGAAGGAGAGACACCTGTTGGAGAGGCCAGCTTAGGGGAAAGGTCAAGAGTCAAGGTTGGGCACATTAAACATCCAAGTGGAGAGATCAAAATGCAGTTGTATATATAAGCCAGGAGTTCAGGAAGGAAGTCTAGATTAGAAAAGAAATTAGACATTGTTGGAGACAGATAGTATTTAAAGCCATGAGACCGGCTGAGATTACAGAGGGAGTGAGTCTAGACAGAGGAGGTTCACGCGCCAGCCTCGGCGCACTGCAGTGTTGGTTGAGAGGCAGAAAGAAGAGGCACAAACTGAAGGACACTGAGAAAGAGTGGCCATAAAGCTGAAGAAAATCCAAGAAACATGTGGTGTCCTGGAATTCAAGTGAGGAAAATTTGTCAGGGAAGAGAGAAAGACAAATTCGTCAGCTGCTTGAATTTGTTAAGTCAGATAAGGACAAAAAATTGACCTTTGGATGTAGCACGGTAGAGGTTATCAGTGACCTAACCAGGGCAGTTTTGGGAGTGTGACAGGTCAAACTCCTGATGCGAGTGTGTTTCAGGGAGGACAGGAAGACAGGAAACGGAGAAAGTGATAGAACTCTTTTAGTAGCTTAGCTGCAAAGAGAAGGAGGGAAATGCAGGGGCAGTCAGGAAGAAAAGCGGGGTCAAGAGAGTGTTTTTTAAGATGAAGAAACAGGGGTGGTCCAGCAGGGACAGAAAAGTGGACAAGGCAGGAGAGAGAAGGAATAACGTCTGCTAAAGAACTCATTCCTGAGGGGCTGGGATCCAAAGCATAAAAGTACAGATGAAAGGACTGGTTGCATATAAGGGCATGGACAGTTCATTTGGAGAAGCTGGTTCATTTAGGGAAGGCAGGGTGCTGGGTGCAGATGCTGGTCAGTGGGTAGGTGTCGCGGCAGGAGATTATGGCAGTTCCCTTCCAAACACTGTGACTTTTATCAGTGAAATAAGACGCATAGTACTTTAGCAGAATGGGAAGATGTAAAATGACTGAAAGATATTTGAGGGAAAAGGAAGCATGAAGTAATGGTCTGACATAGTGGGAGAGTGAATAAGGAAACAGTTGCTATTGGGCAGTAAGGGTTGGAATACACCAGTGGATAAGACAGCAAAAACTCTGTTCTTATGAATCTTGCATCCCTCAGAATGGACAATAAACAATAAGCATAGTAAATACATTAAATATATAGTACAGGGTCACTTAGTTTCATGGTGGGACATGTCAAATGGTTTTGTGTCTTTCTTTAGCCATTCTTTGTTGCATGCTGGAAGCTTGCAGTAGCTGGATAATTTAAATTAGCCAGAGTTGTACTTTTACCAAGAAACCTGATAAAGAGAGAAGGCAAGGGGTTGTGGACGTCTGCAAGATGAGTGGAAGACAGCACACCAAAATAGTGCGGAATAGTTAAAATACGCTAAGATCAATGAATTGGAGGAAGAAGGTGTTTTAACCATCCAATACATTTGACCCATCTTCTCCATCCCCGCTGCCCTGCACTAGTTAATGTGGTGGCTAAGAATACTGGCAGGATCAGAATTCTGGCTCTGTCAGTTAGAAGATCTGTATTCTGTTTCACTTTGTTTATCTCTGTCCAAAATGTACTGCCTTAATCACTATAGTTTCACAATAAAAGTCTTGATATCCAGTAAGGCAAATCTCTGATGCAAAGAGCTGACTCACTGGAAAAGACCCTGATGCTGGGAAAGATTGAAGCCAGGAAGAGAAGGGGGTGACAGAGGATGAGAGGGTTGGATGGCATCACTGACTCAATGGACAAAAGTTTGAGCAAACTCCAGGAGATAGTAAAGGACAGGGAAGCCTGGCGAGCTGCAGTCCATGAGGTCACAAAGAGTCCAACACAACTTAGCAACTGAACAACAACAACAAAGGCAAATCTCTGAATAATTTTCCTAAATAAATGTGGAATAACTTTTCAGGAAAGAAAAGTTGAGAAAAGTTATCACTGGCTAAAGGAAGCACAGAGCATTCTTTAGGTAAAAGGAAAATGATCCAAGATAGTGACTCTGAGATGTAGGAAGAAATAAAGAGGAAGAAAAGGATAATACATGTATAGATAAATCTAAATGAGAATGAATATAAAATAATTTCTCATAAGGGTCATAAAAGATAGAAAAAAATTAAAGTACATGACAGTAGTAGTGTGTAAGAGGTGGATAAATGAGGTTTGAGAATTTTAAAGTCCTTACATTGGCCTGGAAGAGGAAAAAGTACCACTGTTTAGTCAAAGATAGGTTATAATCTCTAGTAAACAATAAAATGAAATATGCACTTACTAAATCAAAAGAACCAAAGAATAAAAATAATCCAAAAAAAGCAATAATTAAGATTTTAAAAGAAAGAACTAATGGAACATGTAGAATAAGTAAGACGGAGGGAAGGACATTGACTCTACATCAATGAGAACAAAGCAGGATTCTCTCAATATCCTACCAACAAAAGAAAGTTGAGATTTCTTACAGCCTGAGTGTCATGGAGAATTCTCCAGTTTATCACAGTGGCTTAAATACTGTTTTTTAAAGAATAACCGGATGGATGCACCAAATAAGGTTGTTTTACTATTATTAGATAAATGTAAAAGTAGCCCTTGGAATGGACTGTAACACTGGCAAATACAAAGGACAGTCATTTGGGCAAGGCTTCTCTCTCCCCACACACAGGCCTCAGATGCAAGCCACATGTGATGAACACTTTTTATAAGGACAACTTTATGAACTGACTCTGACAGGGGAAAATGTCATATTCCTATGTGTTGGGTTTTGTTTTGTTTTGTTTTTAGTTCAGAAGCTTCCTACTTTCTCACGTGTCTACCTTTTCACTCCCCGAAGATATCTTTTATAGAAACTTAAGAGGCTACCATCTCCTTACAGGCTACTGAGTTTTATAATGTTCTCCTGTCACCACCAAGCTTTCTTTCAGCTCAACAATTTCAGTTGCTTTAATTGTAGAGTATTTTTTAAATAGTGATCTGACCACCTGTTAGACTTGTGAAGAAGAGGAATTCTGGTTGATCAAAGAAGAGAATCCTCTTGATTGTGGTAGATGGGCTAAGAAGAAAAAACATTTTTAGGAAAACTTGTAAATAAATTCATTTCTAATAATTCTAGAACATGCCACAGTTTCAGTCAACTCTAAGTCATCTCTTCAAGTCAGGTTCTGCCTAGCTCAAGCTGATATGCAGAGCGGGGTAGAGATAAGTGGCATACTTTATAGAGAGTGCTGGAGCTCCTGGCTCTTATCCCAGTCTCTCCTCATCAGCCTCTTCTGATCTTGTAACTATTAATACCTCTTATATGCCAGGCACTTTACACACATTATGTCTAATCCTAATAACACCTCAATTTTACGGTTTCAGTAAAATCAAGAATTAAGTAAATTGCCTAAGGCCAAACAGTAAGTGACTGTAAGAGGTGAGATTCCAAGGTCTGCCGACAGCACCTCCTCTTATAGGATGCTCTTTGTTAATTTTCTCTGGGAACCCGAGAAAGCCACGGTATGGCTTCTGTGTTAACAAGACAGCAGGAGCAAGGACCAGCAGGCAACCCTGCCACCTGGTTGGGAAGAGGGGAAGCCATGTGTATGGAGTGTACTCTGGTTCAGGCTCAGTTCTAGCTGCTTCTACCTTCTTAGTTCATTTATTCCTCACAGTGGCCTAGTAAGGGGGGTGTTTTACCCTCATGTTACCATATGAGGAAACCGAGGCTTAGAGAAGCGAGAAAGTGTCCAAGGTGACATAACTAGTGAGATAGGAAGCTCTGAGTTTGAATCCCACTGGCTTCAAAGCTATGATAACATGTTGCTCCCTGTTTTCGATTTTCCCTTTAAAGGAGTGTGGCGCGAGGTTCATGAAAAGGGATGAGAAAACCACACAGAGGATTCCCGAGAGCGCGAGGTTTAGAGACACCTGAGCACAGAGGGAAGTCCAGGATCAGAACAGGATTCCAGGAGAGGACACTGGAGACTGGACCCTGGTCCTGAGGATGTAGCCACAGGCGAGACTCGACCTCCCTGGGCTTCAGTTTCCTGTTGGAAAGGGAGTGGACGAGAAGCGGTTGAATTTGGCGATTTCTAAAGCGCCCTCCAGCCCTGAAGTTCTGGGCCTCTCCGTGTGAAGAAAGGCTTCCCTGGTGTTAAGAAGGCACCGACTGCATTATCCTGCGAAGAGCTTAATGCGATGTTTTTGGGTGGCCCTGCCCTGTTCTCAGCATCCCGAGAGACGGGTGGGTTCGGTGCCCCCCGGGGATGCAGAAGCAGCGGGAGGCGAGCGTAGGGGTCCCTCAGCTGCCCCATCATTGGTGAGCAGTACAAACTGTCCCCGCAAGGCTTCAAAAAGAAAACTGCTCTGAAGGAGTGTGACAGTCACTCTGGAGGGCTCGAGGGGCCCGCAGGCCAGACTTTCGGAACACCCAGCGGCACCAGGCTGGTCGCGGGGCTTATCGGCCGCAGCTGGCGCGGCGGGCCCGGGGCTGGCAGCTGGCCGGGGGTGGGCGGCCGCGGAGGGCGGCGCGCCGGGCGCCCGTCCCCGCGGGGTGTGCGGAGCGAGCCTGGCGGCTGGAGCGCCGCCTCTGCCCGGGGCCGTGGCCCCGGCGGCTTCAGGAGGCGTCTCTGGGGCCGGACCCTCTCGGGGTGGGGCGGGGGCGAGCAAAGTCTCAGGCCCCGCGGCTGCAGCCCCGGCGCGCCCAGCGGCTCGGCCGGAGACAGGCGCAGCCCCGGGTGAGGGGAGCGCGGGAAGGTGGGCTCCGCGCGGCGGGCAGCGTGGCATCCGCGCGGTCCTCCCGGTCCCCGCGACCAGTCTGCTGGCCCCGACCCCCCGGCGGGGTGGGAGGGGGGGTGTTGTGAGGAGGCTGGGCCACCTCCCCAAGCTGGGGCTGGTGCCTTTGCACCTGAGACTGGTTTCTCCCCAGGCTGAGATGGATCCAGAGGTGGGAAGGATCGCAACCTTCCGGATCACCGAGACCAGGGAGGACGGATTTGAACTGGGCGTCCGCAGGTACACCACCCTCGGCCACCGTTTTTCAGCTTTTCTCGTTACACGCGAGTCAGCAGAGCCACATGTAGCCGAGGAAAGAAGCTGAGTGGAGGATGCCTTTGGCCTTTGTTTTGGAGTTTCCTTAGAGTCTTTTCTGTGGTTCTGACTTAACCCAAGGAGTGTCACTGAGGCTTCTTTTGCGACAGGCTGGCTTTCCTGGTGGTTCAGTGGTAAAGAATCCCTCAGAGACGCCAGGATCCCTGGGTGGGGAAGATCCCTTTGAGACGGGCAAGGCAACCCACTCCTGTATTCTTCCCTGGAGAATCCCCATGGACAGAAGAGCCTGGTGGGCTACAGTCCTCTGGGTGGCAAAGAGTCGGACACGACTTAGCCAATAAACACCACCAGGAAAGAGAGCATGGTTTGAAAGCGCCCCCTTCCCTTTTTGCAGGGCCCTTCCATGAGCTTGTGTGGTATAACATTCCTTGCATTATGGAGCTCACGACTTTTCCAGAAAACTTTCCAGAAAACTTTCATAAGCATGGTCTGATCTTCCTGGCTTAAAGAGCATCAGACATCTGCTGTTGATGGTTGTGCTTTTTAAACAAGTGTAGAGAAGCAGGCAGCTTCTTCCTTCCACTCATTATTCCTCTTCCTCCTTTTACCCACCCTCCTCTCAGCTCTCCGCTTCCCTCTGTCTCCCCTCTGGGGGGTGAGGGGTGAGTTGGGGAGGGGAACCTTGAGCAGCCTGGGGCGGGTTACCTGCGCTTCCAAAGAAATTGTTGCTCAGATGCGAGGGGGAAACCTCTGCCTCTGTCTGCTTGCCTGTCTTTCTCCCTGTGCTGGCTCTTTGGTTCCCGAGGGCCCTCGTCACTCTCACTTCTCCACCTTAGCAGGGGCGTAAGCAATCAGTAAGTGGCAAGCTGTCTTTGTCCCTCTTTCACTTTGAGGACAGTGAATCATTTTTGCCTTCAGCCTCAAAATTTATGAGGCTGTTGTGGTCTCTGAGTTCATGCCAAGCCACCCAGAACTAACTGACCTGTGTCATCCAGAGATCACCCAGAGGGACAGACTTATCAGGTTCTGTAGTGGGTCCTCAAGCTGCAAGTGGCCTGATTAGTTATCAGAGAACATGCCTATCTGGTGGTTAGACTGGGGCATTATTTTAGTCTGTTAATTTCTTCAAACATGATCTTGCTTTATTTCTTCTATGTACTGTGGTATTCATTCACAGAATATCTAGTTCACCCTATAAAATTGGAAAACCAACGGGTGGTATTTTTTATTCTAGAAAAATGTGGTTTTCATTCGCTGGCAGTTTAGGCTGGAATTGACTGTGAATCTATAAATAGATGGTATTTTCTCCAAGAAGTCTGTTTCGTGTTGCACTGGCTAAACATTGGTGAGTGTACAGAGGGGCTACCCCTGCAAAAGACACAGTGGCACAACAGAGCCCAAGGAAGTGCTCAGAAGTGGCGCTCACAGCCTTGTGTCAGGAAGAAGACAGTTCAAAGAGTATGAAAGACTAAGAAAAAGTTAAGATTATGAACTCAAGTGTAATGAGACACACTTTTATAAAAAATGGACCAAAACTTGTATGCTAAAGGAAGTTCAGCTCACTTCAGTGGTCTAGGGAAAACTGAGAGTTCCATGGTCGTTCCGATCACGCAGTTTTGCCTGTCACATTCTTCCGAACACATTTCGTTGCAGATGTCAGTCCTTTGATTTTAGAAAATGTTCCAGATAGTTTGGGATTAAGTCCTGTGAATAAAAGTTTACCTGGAAATTTAAATGAATGCATTTAGGTAAAAAAAGTCTGCTCTGCTACAGTTAGCTTTTATTTATTATTGAGAATAGATGTAAACAATACATATGCTGAATATGTAGTTGCTAGAATCTTGCAAGTAGTCTTTATATGGCATGGAATTAAAGCCCAAGATACATAAAAGAAAAATATTACATCAAATTCCATCTTCCTGCCTAAGGGGAGAACCAGATTGTGTTTCATTCTATACCCAAGACTGAGGAAGCAACAGCATTTCCAACCTAAAACCAAATTAATAGCCTGTGCTTCTGAGACAAATTATCACCAAAGGGCATCAGATATCCCAGACCAGGAAACCAGGAGCACTCTTGGGCTGTAAGTAATATAAAGTTAGATCTATGCAAATAGTTGGTCATTTGTGAAAAAGAAGCATCCATAAACTCTTTTCCCAGGGGCACTTAGTCCTGCAAATAATTGTTAGCAGGTTATGAATGCTATGGGAACACGTTAATTAAGGCTAAAGAAATCAGGAGTGCAAAAAAGCAATTTTAAATAGGGTAGTTAAGGTAGGTCATATTGAGAAGGCAATATTTAAGCAAGAACTTGAAAAAAAAATGAGAGAGCCGTGTGGCATATATGTACCACTCCTGGCAGAGGTAATGCAGGCCCCTCAGGGGGAGCGTGTTTGGAGGGTTCACAGGACAGCAGCAGCAGAGAGAGCTGGGTGACTGGGGCCGAGCTGGCAGGGGTGGGAGTGGGCACTGTGCTCAGAGAGGCAACAAAGAATATCGTGTGGGGCCAGAGAGGCCAGGGTAAGGATCTGGCTTTTACTCTGAGAAAAGTGGAAGCCACTTGTAAGTCTTTGAGCAGAGTAGCAGCATAATACGACCTGAGAGTTGTTTTTCATTTATTGAAGTATAGTTGATTTCCAATGTTGTGTTAATTTCTGCTGTACAGCAAAATGATCAGCTATACATATATATATGTTTGCACACACATTCTTTTTCATGTTCTTTTCCACTATGGTTTATTACAGGAAGTTGAATACAGTTCCCTGTGCTCTGCAGGAGGACCTTGTTGTTCATCCATCTTATTTGTAATAGCTGGCATGTGCTAATCTAAAACTCCCAGTCCATCACTCACCTCTTCCTCCTCTTTAGCAAGCATGTGACTTGTGTTTTTAAATGATGACTCTGAGTGTTGCGTTGCGGATAGACTGAAGTGGGCACGAGCGGAAGTGGAGAAACAAGGCAGGAGTTCTCCGGGCTGTTAGGATAGTTATGAAAGTGGCAAAGAGTGAGTGAACTCGAGATGTATTTTGACTGTAGAGCCGACAGGATTTCCTGACGGCACTCCCTATAATCATTCAGAAGAGTGGCCTTTACTAATTTTAGATCCAGATGTACCTTTTCAGCACATGAAGAATTAACTGATCTTGCAGACATTGTTGACATGGTCATCTTCCTTCTGTGCATGCGTGCTGCAGGCAGGTGACCATTCTTCAGTTATCCAGAGATTTCTATCGTGCCTTGGACAGTTACCTTTGCACTTGGTTATTGTCTTACACCGTGTGTTAAACTGGATAACTTCGACAGTTTGTGGGCATCACTCTTTTACATTTGAAAATAAAATATTCAAATATGGTAACTACTTAAATTTATATTCAGTTGACTGTGAAATATTTTGTAAGAGTTTTTAAATACAGGTTTGTTTTTTTTTTTACAGCAGCCAAACTAAGGAAAAAATGAAGAAAGTAAATTTGATTGGACCATTAACACTGGTAAGCTGTGAAATATTAAGTTTGAATCAGTTCTGCCTTCATTTAAGTTTGATGTCTTGGATCTGTAGCGAGAAGTACTTTAAGATACATGTCCTGGATTGGCTCATTGTATTTAATGGCCCATATTCTCAAGGTGGATAATAAAACAGGTAGGGATAGGCTGGCTGGGAGAGCAGGTACACCAGTACTTTAGAGAATAAATTGTTTATACAACTAAATCTGGTTTTAATGCAAAGGTTTTAAATCTGCCTCTTACAGAAAACAAAATGTCACAAAACTTAAAGTAGAAACTGAAATTTTCATTTGAATTTGCAAGTTTAACCTTAAATATAAATGTAATCTTTTCTACTCTCTTAATTTTTTTTGCTGCTGTTCTGATTGAGGTTCAGGATAAAACTGCATTTTACTAGGAGTTAGGCATTCAGGCTTCTCTGGTGGCTCAGATGGTAAAGAATCTACCTGCAAAGAGGGAGATCTGGGTTCGATCCCTGGGTTGGGAAGATCCCTTGCAGTAGGGCATGGAGTAACCCCCTCCAGTATTCTTGCCGGGAGAATCCCCATGGACAGAGGAGCCTGGCGGGCTACAGTCCCTGGGGTTGCAAAGAGTCGGACACGACTGAGTGACTAAGCACAGCACAACACAGAAAGGCATTCTTCTGTTGGAAACTCACTGAAAACAGATCTAGGTTACTTAGGATATTACTCTGAAATTCCTGGAATTTTCACTGAAGCTTGGAGACAATAAAAGTATGTTTCATTAATACGAGAAACTTTTTAATTGAGGTGCAGTGAATATATTATATTACATGAGTTTCAAATGTACTATGAAAAGCCTTTAAAACTTTCCTCAGTTTCACATGGAGAAGGAAATGGCAACCCACTCCAGTATTCTTGCCTGGAGAATCCTGTGGACAGAGGAGCCTGGTGGGCTGCCATCTATGGGGTCGCACAGAGTTGGACACGACTGAAGCGACTTAGCAGCAGCAGCAGCAGCAGCAGCAGTTTCACGTAAATGTTTGGTGGAGACAACATTACATGTTGACTTGCTCCTATGCTTGAGCTGTGGCCCAGAAACTCAAGTGCTCTATCTCCCTTCCCCTCCGGCCACTAAGGTGAACCTTGGGGACACTGGTCCCTTTTGTGCCAATTTAAGGGGCCCTTCCCACCTGCTCTGGACTTTACCTGCCCGCCTTGTTTCATTCCAAGCTCCACCTGGCTTCCCACCCTTTGCCTCTCTCAACACTCTTGCTTGCCCTCTGTGTTTAATGATGGAATTTGGTCTCCCAGACCGAACTTCTGGAAATCCCTGAGAGCAGTTGGCACACCGCCCCCCACCACCCCCTACTTTGTGCTTTAGCCTCAGGGTGCCCCTGCATGGTGACTCCCTCTGACTCAGCCTCCACTCTCAAGGACCCCACTCTGCCCAGCCTGACTCATCACCCATTCTCTTGATGACTGTTCCTTCCTTTGTCCCCCAAAGGGAGTGGGGTGGCAGAGATAAGGGTTAAAAAGATGAGAGAGATGTGAGGGACAAAGGGAAAAGTATAGCAATGGAAGACTAAGAGACGGGAGATGTAGTCTGGAAGGCAGAGGATGAAAAGAAGAACAGAGAGAGAGGCATAGTTTCAGTCAATCAGAAATGGGGAGAAAAAGTGGGAATTTGGAGAGAACTAAAACAGGTGGTGAAGGACAAAGGGTTTGGAGTATCATGACACTGATCGCTGGTTAGTTCTTGGGTGTCGTGCACTTTACTGGTATAACTACTTCCCTCTATAAGTGATAAGTGCAAGTTGCTCAGTCATGTCTGACTCTTTGTGGCACCAAGGGCTATTCAGTCCATGGAATTCTCCAGACCAGAGTACTGGAATGGGTAGCCTTGCCCTTCTCCAGGGATCTTCCCAACCCAGGGATCGAACTGAGGTCTCCCACATTGCAGGCAGGTTCTTTACCAGCTGGGCCACCACAGAAGCCCTCTATAGACGGTACTACATCCAAGATAGTTGGTGTGGCCACCAGGCCTTTTAGACCTCTCTCTAATATCGTCTTCCATGGTCTGTACTGTGTGCTTAGAAATTCCACCACGTGGAGTTCCCTGAGGACTCAAGGCAATGGCACCCCACTCCAGTACTCTTGCCTGGAAAATCCCATGGATGGAGGAGCCTGGTGGGCTGCATTCTATGGGGTCGCTAGGAGTTGGACATGACTGAGCTACTTCACTTTCACTTTTCACTTTCATGCATTGGAGAAGGAAATGGCAACCCACTCCAGTGTACTTGCCTGGAGAATCCCAGGGATGGGGGAGCCTGATGGGCTGCCGTCTATGTGAACTACTATGAAACGACTCATGTAGTTTCCAGTCACCCTGCTGTTTTAACCCCCCACTTCCCCCACTTCCTCTGCACTCCCCAGTTCTTCTTCACTAACTCCCCCTTGTCCTTCAAGATTCTACAATGAGTATCATCTCCATAAGCAAGACTTCCCTAAAGCACACACCCAGGCACTCCTTACGGAGAAGGCAATGGCACCCCACTCCAGTACTCTTGCCTGGAAACTCCCATGGACGGAGGAGCCTGGTAGGCTGCAGTCCATGGGGTCGCTAAGAGTCGGACACAACTGAGCGACTTCACTTTCACTTTTCACTTTCCTGCATTGGAGAAGGAAGTGGCAACCCACTCCAATATTCTTGCCTGGAGAATCCCAGGGAGGGAGGAGCCTAGTGGGCTGCCATCTATGGGGTCGCACAGAGTCGGAAGCGACTGAAGCGACTTAGCAGCAGCAGCAGCAGGCACTCCTTAAGTTTCTTGCCCTTCACTAGTGATCTGTCTTCCAAAAGCTAACTTAAGTCTCTTAAAGGGGCCTTATCCTCAAGACCCAGAATATCTGTTCCTTCTCCACTCTATAATTCTCCCTCTGAAATATTCTGAATGTCTTTTTAAAGGATGTATTGTGTCTGTGTGTGTAAATGACATCAACCCCTAGCTGTTTCTACTTCACTACCTCAGGAGCTCTGGAAGATCAAACAGTGTTTCTTAATGAAACCAAATCTTAGTCCCTTCTGATTATATTGCAATCACTTATCCGAATAAGACACTGATTCAATGAAATTAGGATTTTTTCCACACAGATACAAAATAAATAGAATCTCAAAATTACTCTGACAATGATTTGAATTGAAATTCTCTTTCTTCCCTAATACATTTATTTGGAACGGTTACAAAAGTACTGACCTTAAAGAAAAATCCAAAGAACATACATGGTGAAAAAAGAGAAATTCTGTTTACAAGCTAAGTATTCTTCTCTTCTCTTTCCTTCTTTTTTTTAGTTTCGATACTCTGATTGGCAGGATAAATTATTTATGTCTTTTGGCGCTATCATGGCCATAACTCATGGGTCAGGTCTGCCCCTCATGATGATAGTATTTGGAGAAATGACTGACAGATTTGTTAATACTGGAGGAAATTTCTCCCTTCCAGATAAGCATTTCTTTAATTGAGATATGTAGATGTATAGATGTATTCATTTATTTAACTGAGTGAAAGATTAGAAATTGACTTTTCTACTCATCATCTGCTTGCTTCATGGTTTGGACAGCTGGGTAGCTTCAGATATCACAGAAGGAGTTTTAAAATACTCAGTAAAATTCCTCAAATAATCAGTTAAATTTCAACAAATAAGTGTGTGCTATTGGACTTTAAGTATAGAATAAGGAAATTTCCAGAAAGCTTTGAATTTCAATAAAGTAAGGAAGTCAGTCTGCTTGAGGATGGTGGACCCATAGCAGAGCATGTCTGCACAGTGTCCATTCAGTTAATGACTATTGATGAGCTCGCTTCAAATGCAGCAGTTGGCATGGCAATACTTCTTAGCCGTCCTCAGCTTGCAGGTCTGTTTCTGATGTTTTCTTCTTCCCCTCCCCCTCCCCCTCTCCCTCTCTCCTATCCTTCTTGCTAAAATTACACCTACTTTCTGTCTCTAATATTTGGATCAACAAGGTTGACTGTTCCTTAACAGAGCACTTTACTAAAGAGTGAATGGATTCAGTATGAGAATGATGTGCTTTGAAACTCACCCAAAGGACTAAAATTACTGGAGTGCCAAAGGAGTCACATAAGTTAATGCCATCTATACGAGGGGCTATGTCAGCAGCATTGGAGTGAGGTTCCAATGGACAAAGTTATTTTCATATTAGACAGACTTAACACAGAAAGGAAAATAGCCACACTTTCTGCCCAGCACGACGGCTCAGTTCCTCCCTAGAGACCTGCAGGCTCTAGCTGGAGGAGACCGAGTGGAGCCCTGCTGCTCAGATGGGGGATGTGCAGGAGATGGCTAATAAAGGGGAGGCAGCTTCTGCAGTAGAGGCACCTGATAGGCAGTAGACTGTATTTAGATGACACTCAGGAAGAGTTTCCAGTGTTCACTGCTGAGAGCTACATATTTGGTTAGCATTGTAGGGCTGGTTGTAATTACCTAAGAACATGATTGCTTAATTTATGCAATAGGATCTCTTTACATGGATATTGATGAATATTAATACCTTTTAGATGTCTAGCAGAAGCATCCTTTGAATAGTTAAAGCACACTCCTACAAAAAGAGTTTATTTATTCTCTAGTACTACTGTCTCTGAGAAGAAACTCTTTGTAACAAAAATAACAGAAATCTTTCATAGTGTGTATCATGTGCTAGGTCTTATTCTCAGTGACACATGAAGACAGCTGAGGCTTGGAGAGAATAAATAACCTCCCAAAATTACACAGTGTTAGGGCAGAATTCAGACTCAGGTCTTTCTACCGTCCATACCATGCTCATGACTGTACACATTCTACTGCCAATGTAGGTAGCTGTACATTCTCCTTTAAAAATTGTGTCTGGGAAAGTTTTAACTGGATTACTTGTATTCAACCAGTGGCCAAACCTTTAACACAAATATTGTAAAGAGTAAGATAGGATAGTTTAAAAAGTCTTTAAGGAAACTAGGAATTTTTAATTTACTTTCCTTTTACTTCTTATAAGATTTATAGATGTATAATACACACACAGAGAACAGGAGAATGCCCACATTAGAATATATCAATCAAAACTGGCTTCAATTTAGGATTTTTAAAAAATCAGATGAATGACTGGATAAACAAAAGTTGTTACATACATACAATGGAGTGTTAAAAAGCCTTAAAAAGGAAGGAAATTTTGACACCTGCTATAACAAGGATGAATCTTGAGGACATTACGCTAAGCGAAAGAAAACAAATATCATATTATTCTGCTTATAGGAGGTGTCTGCTGCTGCTGCTAAGTCGCTTCAGTCGTGTCCGACTCTGTGCAACCCCAGAGACGGAGCCCACCAGGCTCCGCCATCCCTGGGATTCTCCAGGCAAGAACACTGGAGTGGGTTGCCATTTCCTTCTCCAATGCATGAAAGTAAAAACTGAAAGTGAAGTTCCTCAGTCGTGTCCGACTCTTAGCGACCCCATGGACTGCAGCCCACCAAGCTCCTCCATCCATGGGATTTTCCAGGCAAGAGTACTGGAGTGGGGTGCCATTGCCTTCTCCGATAGGAGGTGTCTAGAGTAGCCAAATTCATAGAAACAGAAAAGAAGATAGTGGTAGCTGGGGCTGGAGGATAAGGAAATGGGGGGTTGTTTAATGGGCAGAGTTTCAGTTGGGGAAGCTGAAAAGTTCTGGAGATTGATTTTACCATAGTGTAAATATATTTAGCACTACTTAACTATACACTTAAAATGGTTAAGACTATAATGCATATCTTATCATAGTTAATTTTTTTTAATTGGATGCAATGTACTTATCCCAAGGAAGTTGGCATTTGGTCCAGTTTTATTAGTCCCATTTTTGTTTTTGCTAACACCAGAGTAATTCACAGCTTCCTTATTTGGAGCAGTCTGCTTATTTTTAATGTGTTTCTAATTATGCAACCAAATTGCTTTGAAGCTGGAATGGCAGACAGGTGCCACGTACTGTGCCCAGGGCCAAATTCAATGTCTTTCTGGGGAATGGCACGAGCAAGTCATTTGCAGACCTGTGACTACTGGAGTGATACACTCACTAGAGTTGCCAACTTAGTTTCGGTGACCTCCAAATTAAATGACACTTGGTTCTCTGCAGCCACGTTTGTCATTAGGCAACTTGTCTTGGAGGATTTGGAATGAGAAGTCCCTCAAATGTTATTAATGCCAGTGTCCACTCTTTAGGTTTGTACAAATAATATTCCCATGGCTCTTTGGAGAAAACGAATTGTATCGCTTCTCGGCCTTTTGGCTAAGATCAGGTGTAGAAAACGAATTGTTACATTTCATGCTCACTCTGAATCCAGAGAGCTCCTTGATATGTTTAGGTTTGTAGAGTTTAGCCAAAGTCATGGGGGCTGAGAGATGGCGGAGTCCTCAGGTGTCCCTAGCTGAGCTCGCTAGCTTGTCTCACCAAGATGATGTTTGTTTAGAGTCTATTCTTTAGAATTGTTGGATTCTTGGACAGCAAGACTCAATGGGAGCCAAATGAGACAAGAATGTTAGAAGGAAAAAAAAAGGTTTAAATTACAAGAGGGTCTGACAGTGAGTTATTGTGAACAGAGTCCATCCTTATCAACAGAATAAAGTCTCCGTGACAAGGTTGTTCCCTCACCATGACTCAGCTGTGCAGAAACTATGCATAAAACATTCCACATCCAAACCTTAAGAATGGAGTCCTAGGAAACAGGGTTTCTACAGAGTATTAGGAACTTGATATTTCATGCCAAGTCTATGTGGCTGTAATAATGTAGGAGGTTGTGTGGAGAAATTGATACACCCTGCGTGCCCTTGCATTGCCACATAGATGAAAGGAAAAGACATTTTTGAGCCCCAGTTACCTTGATTTATTACCCATACTGCTAAAACTGCCTGGCCATCCAGAAATTCTGTCTTGTGCTGTTTTTCCATGTAATATTAATAAAAGTAGTCCTGGACTGAATCAAGGGAGGCAGGCATCAATTTACTTTGAGACTCAAAGTGACAGCTCTCCTTATTTAGTGTCTCTTTGAGTGTTCCTTAAGGTATACGTTTATTACTGAGGCCTGTACCTGAATTTGGGGCAAATTACTTAACCTCTATAATCCCTGCTGTTACCACCTTTGAAAGGTAGGCTTGCTGATAGAATTAAATGAGATGACTTATGTCAAGTGTCTGGAACATAAATATTGAGGGGAAACTAGCTGTAAGAACTTGGAAATGCAACAATCACTCTTAGACTCTGTTTCCTCACCTATAAAATGTATAAATGTATGGAGTATATGTGGGTTCTCTAAAATGAAAAGGCAGCTTTAGAATTTCCCACATTTTTGCTATGGGAGGCATTTAGGTAGAATAGAGAAGTTCTCCATCCTGGTATATTAAAGTCAATTGGAAGCAATTTTTAGATTATGATCTAGTCTCAGCTAGAGGTTCTGATTCAGCTGGTCTTGGATGGAGCCTCAGTTCAGTTGCTCAGTCGTATCTGACTCTGCGACCCCATGGACTGCAGCACACCAGGCTTCCCCGTCTATCCCCAACTCCTGGAGCATACTCAAACTCACGACCATCAAGTCAGTGATGCCATCCAACCATCTCATCGTCTGTTGTCCCCATTGGACATCTATATTTTTTTCCACCCACCCTACATGATTCTAACAGGCAGACAGTGCTGTGAACCACTCAACCAGATAACTGCTTGAAGACTGTTTATGAGGCTGAAGCCTAACACATAGCATCTGGGAAGACCAGGCAGCGGCCTCCTCCAGATCGAATCCCATGAGATTTCCAGATCTAACATTCCAGATTTCATCACATGACTCTTGAAGGAGCACATTCATACACACGTGTCACACCCTGGTCCTCTGGCAGCAGAAACTTGGTTTCCTAGGGGCTGTAGGGCTTCTAGGGTTACTCACCCAGGATTAGATTGCCATTCTTGGCCTGGGACTCTGAGAAAGGAGCAGGTCAAGTTTGTAATGGTCGTAGATTTTTATTTCCTAGGAGGGAAGATCAATTTGAGTTATAATATTGGTGATGGAGGAGAGAAAAAGTCATTTTAAGATTTCACCTGCTTTCTAAGTTCAGGGGGGAAATAGCCCTGTACGCATAATCTGCAGGTTTCCTGTGGTTTTGAACAATGATTTCTACACATACTTCAGCTTTCATGTAGCTTGTCTGCCTCTCATTCCAAACACACTTCCAACGTAGCTATTGAAGGTGCCAGATTTATGAACTCAGGAAGCAAATGAGCACACAGAACTGAATGGATGAGAACAGAAGTGAAATAGAGTCTGCTTCCTCAAGGACCTAGTAGCTGATAAAGAGCTAGACTAATAAGCAGAAACAGTTTGCTGTGAACATCTATAGAAAGAACAATCCTGAGGGAGAAATTATGCCGCCATCGGGGCTACAGGCCTGGTAATTGATCCTGACGGTAGGTTAAGTTTAAAATAAATTTCTACCTCATCTCCCTTTGGTAACGCAGCACCCAGAAAATGTGACCTCAGGGCTGTCTGCACGTGATAAAGGAACAAAGCCCAGTTTCTCTCCTGGCGTCGTGGCAAGTGTGTTTTCCCAACAGTGCTGTGGTAGCATTTTATCCTGTCATGCTGTGAATGCAGTCAGTACGGGCTGTTTTCTTTTTATTTTTCACTTTGTGCTTGTTAAGTGAAAATAAGTCGTTACCACGTGAACCAGTCGGTGTGCAGTGTCGGGTGCTGTATGAGAGTGTTAGACGCTCAGCCTACTTACTGTAATAACTGAGTGACTTTGGCTAAGTTGCTTTATATCCCTGTGCTTCAGTTTCCTCATCTGTAAAATAGGAATTTATGATGTAGCCCTACCTGTATTGTCCTATCTATGGAATTGTGAAATTAAACCATGTAATGCATGTATAGTATTCAGAACAATGCCCAGCATATAATAAATGCTCACTGGATCCTAGCTGTTACGAAAACATGTGAACCAGAAAAGGCACAGTGACACTTTTACCAAAATTAGTTCAAAGTAAAAGACCATTTCCTTCCAGTTAATACTGCTTTAAAAATACCAATTTACAGGACTGCTAATAACCAAGACAAGGAATGCAGGACCCTGACGGATCACCATGATCCACTGACTTGTCTTTGAGCAACTCAGTGACTTTTCTTGTCTTTTTCTCCCTTTGCCATGAATGTAATTCAGACTTTCCATTATTTATGTTGTGAGGAAGCATGTAAGGGAAACACACACATATAGTAACGTAGAATCAAAAGAAGCAAGTATCTGTAAAGTGCTTTGCACCACTAAGAAAAAAGTGCCTGTTAAATCCTGTGTTTCTATGTGGACCATTTCTTTCTTCTTCCTCTGCCTTCTGTATGCCCTTCATCAGCTCCTCTCTGCTGCTCTAGGAAGCTGTGTTGCTAAAGGCCCAAGGCCTCTGGTAGGGGGGCAGTACCTGGGGCGGGGGGGCTTTACTTCCCCAACTGGACCCTCGATGTGCCTAAACCCTAGGGCCCTTTACATGGGCCAGATGATAAGAGTGACTTGAGAGTGACAGGGAAAGAGAAAAAGATTTTAAAAACCCGGCAGTGCCTTTCAAAACTGTCTTATTTTAATTTTGTTTTTATTTAGTGAATTTTTCACTGGCAATGCTAAATCCAGGCAGAATTCTGCAAGAAATGACTAGGTAATTGGCTAATGTTGTATATATCATATGTATTTCTTTATACTGTGCTTTTAAAAAACATTTTATTTGAAAATAATTTCAATCTTATGTAGAGCTATAAGCGTGTGCAAAGAATCCCTGTATACTCTAGCTTTTGCTAGACTCTTTATCCTATTGTTTCCATTTATACCCCCACCCCTGCCATTTAAAGTAAGTTGCACAGGGGACTTCCCGGGTGGTCCAGTGGTTAAGACTCTGTCCTCCTAATGCGGGAGGCCTGGGTTTGATCCCTGGTCAAGGAAATAGATCCCACATGCTGTTAAGAAGACCCAGGGCAGCCAAATGAATAAATATTTTTTAAAAAAGTAAGTTGCCCGGAGCATGGTCCTTTACTTATGAATACTTGATTGGTTCCAAGAACAGGGTATGCTCTTAATAACCACAGTACAGCTATCAACCTCAGTACATTTCATATTGATACAATACTTTGGTCTACCATCTGAATTCCAGTTTGGTCTGTTGATCTAATAATGTCATTTATGGCACTGTTTTTCCCTTTCTTCACCTTCTTAATAGAAATCCCAAAGCCTGTCACATAACATTTGTGTTTACTTATCAATTAATGTTGCCGACTTAAATGAGTACTGTGTGTTGCCATCGTGGCCTGAAAGGAAAATATATTTGAGAGTAATGAAATTGAATTTTTATTTCTAAAGATACTAACTTCCCTCCAATTTAGTTAAGACTACACTCTGAGTTGATTTGAATCCATAACATTTTAGCATTGGTTTTAAAAAATCTTTCCACTTCTGCCAATCAGGAAGAGGGTTTTTTGTTCTTTGTGTAAACAGTATGGGAAAAACTTACACTAAGAGCCATTTTGCATGTTCAGCCTATTTATTCCTGTATTTGCAATGGGGTGAAGCTTTTCAGAACAGTGAGATATGCAAGTTTAGAATGTGAATCATGGAAGTCAAATTGTGTCTACAGATTATTAATATGTTTAAAAATGATTCATGAACACCACTGTATATTTGCAGTTGACCACACAACTTTATTTTACCTTTGGCTGATAATTCAAGTGGATAGATTGGCCACTGTTCTATTATAATGTAAGAAAAGAGAAAAAAAAATGTACGTTATAATGTCCTACATGGTCTTTGTGATCTGTCAGTAAATTTATTAACTTCCAATTCTGAATATTTCTCTTCCAAACATAAAGACTCTATTTAAAAGAAACTTTTGAATTGTTTTCCAGATATGCATATTATTATTCAGGATTAGGTCCTGGAGTTCTTGTTCCTGCCTATATACAGGTTTCATTTTGGACTTTAGCAGCTAGCCGACAGATTAAGAAAATTAGGCAAGAGTTTTTTCATGCTATTCTATGACAGGAAATAGGAAAGTTAGGAAGTTTTTTAAAGAAAAATATACCTAAAATTTATTTTATTTTGTAATTCATACATAAAAGGTTTCCATGTGCTTGATTTTGTATATCTTTCTTATGAGGAAAATACTGGTCCCTAGTTTACAGGAACATAATTACTTGCTTTTCCTTATTATTTGTTCTAATTTCAAAGTAATATTATCTCTATTAGTAAAATAGGATAAATTAATATAAATTTTTAATTATTTTATCTTGTGAATATATCCCAGAGTCAGAGTACTATGCTTAAAATTCATCTCAACTCTGCTAACTTCTACTTTCCTAACTATCTTATTAATTATCTATTGATCTTTAAAAATATATGCAAATTAAATTCATGTTCCTCAATATAAAAGATAACATATTATGTGCTTTGCTTTTTCCACTACATAGTATATCCTGGAAATTTTAGAGATTTTTCTCATTCCCTTTTACACCTGCATATTACTCCAGTGTGTATGTCAGACTGTTAGTCTTTGCAATTACTGTTATAATCTGTATATTTTAAAAATATGTGTAATCTAAGTATATACTCTCAAAGAATTGAAAATAGGACTCAAACTGATACTTGGATGCCAGTGTTCACAGCAGAATTATTTTCAGTAGTTGATAGGTGGAAACAACCCAGATGTCCATACAGATGAGTGGAGTAACAAAATGTCATATATACACACCATGGAATGTTACTGAGCCATGGAAAAGGAATACATACCACATGCATGAGCCTTGAAAAAAAATATTACGTTAAGTGAAATAAGCCAGACACAAAAGGGCAAATGCCGTATGATTCCAATTTTAAGAATGAATCTAGGACAGGCAAATTCACAGTTAAGTAGATTAGAGGTTTCCAGAGACTGAGGGGAAGGGGAGAAAGGAAAGTTACTGTTTAAAGAGGTAAGGAGTTTTTGTTTGGCATGATGAACATTTTTTGAAATAGTGGTTGGTGATGGTTGCACAATAGTGTGAATGTGATTTTCACCTTACTAGCCTTTCACAACCCACTCCAGTGTTCTTGCCTGGAGAGTCCCAGGGACGGCAGAGCCTGGTGGGCTGCCGTCTATGGGGTCGCACAGGGTCAGACACGACTGAAGCGACTTAGCAGCAGCAGTAGCAGCAGCCGCCTTTCACAGCCTTAGGCCGGCCTCTTAGAGCAACTGTGTGCACACTGGGGGTTGAAACTTGTTCTGCTTGGGAGAGAACGAGTTTTCCCCAGACATGGACACAGACCTCTGCCACTCCTCCTTCAGGGACCGACTGACCTCTAGCAGGTAACCGTATTCCTGGTGCAGAGTAGATGCTGAATGTTTATTCAGTCAGTGGACAGAGGTTCCGTAGGTCAAGCCTCCAACTGAACTGCAGCAGTTCTGCTGCTCCTGCATCGCTTCGCCTTTACCCACATGCGGATTTCCTGGTGTTTCTGTCGCCTGGGCACTTGTGTTGTTCCTGTAGTTTTTTGTTATTCTTTACTAATTGGATATGACCATATTCTCCCCCCAAAAGGTAAATTCCATATTTGTTCCAGAATATCTCAAGCTTCCATATCTAGAACTTTAAAAGCAGCACAAATAATCCCACTGTAATGTTTCTATAAGGGGTAGCATTGAAACTACTGGAAGATCAAAAGTCAACATACAGATGTTTGATTTTACAGTATGTTTGCACTGTTTTATACAGTATGTATGGCGAAGGCGATGGCACCCCACTCCAGTACTCTTGCCTGGAAAATCCCATGGACGGAAAAGCCTGGTAGGCTACAGTCCACAGGGTCGGAAGAGTCAGACACAACTGAGCAACCTCACTTTCACTTTTCACTTTCATGCATTGGAGAAAGAAATGGCAACCCACTCCAGTGTTCTTGCCTGGAGAATCCCAGGGATGGCAGAGCCTGGTGGGCTGCCGTCTGTGGGGTCACACAGAGTCGGACATGACTGAAGCAACTTAGCAGCAGCAGCAGCATACAGTATGTAAAGTTTAATGGTTTTAGGATCTTACTAGTATCAAGTTTCAAGAGCAATTAAATATTTGTTATTTTATCCTAATTTTCAGGTAAAGAAGATACTCCCTCATTACTTGGCCTCTGTGGGTCTCTAACATCAGTGGCAAGTTACAGATCTCTAACAAGCCTAAAATAGAATGACTATCTTGCAAGTCCCACAACAGAGAAGACAAGCAGGTCTGACTCCATCCTAAAAAATTGTGTGTAAAAAACCAGAAGTTTTTATGTTGCAAATATTCCATATACGTAAGTTTGACTGCTGGGATAATCTTTGGAATTTTATATTGTTCTGGGACATGTCTGGAATTCTGTTGTTTATATTAGAGAATTCAGTCCACTCCATGTAAACTTCTGAGTGAAAAAAAAAATGCTGCCATTTTTCATTTAAAAATTATATTTGTCACTGAGGTTTAAAAATAGGCTTAAAAAACTTTCAGATATCCTCCAATAATCCATTGCAAATTGTACATATTTATTATTCAGCTGATTTTCATATATTTAAATGTATCATAGTCGCCAGAGACTGAGTTCAAGGTTTTATTCTAGATATTTAAGTATTTTCTTTTGCTCTCTTATTCAATGATTACATTTTCTAAAAATGACTTATTTCATATTTCATGAACTCCTTCCCAGGTTCTGATGTTTAAATGCCTTGTCTTTGAAGTGAAGAGAACGTTTCTCAGCTGCAGTTTCACAGCAGTTTATTCAGTAACTGTCTGTAACAGTTACCATTTAGCATTAACCTAACATTCCATTCAGCATTTTATAAATTTTGTAGGACATGCATTTAGGCAGTTACTAAATTTGTTGGGGCACAAGGAAAATATTTTACACTATTTTAGGCCATTTAGGTAAAATGAATAACATTTTGTTTTCCAAAATTTCCTTTAAAGTTTACCAGTTTTACTGGTCAACCGCATGTAAAAGAATGAAACTAGAACACTTTCTAACACCATACAAAAAAATAAACTCAAAATGGGATTAGAGATCTAAAGGTAAGACCAGAAACTATAAAACTCCTAAAGGAGAACATAGGCAAAACACTCTCCGACATACATCACAGCAGGATCCTCTATGACCCACCTCCCAGAATATTGGAAATAAAAGCAAAAATAAACAAATGGGACCTAATTAAACTTAAAAGCTTCTGCACAACAAAGGAAACTCTAAGCAAGGTGAAAAGACAGCCTCCAGAATGGGAGAAAATAATAGCAAATGAAGCAACGGACAAACAACTAATCTCAAAAATATACAAGCAACTTATGCAGCTCAATGCCAGAAAAATAAATGACCCAATCAAGAAATGGGCCAAAGAACTAAATAAACATTTCTCCAAAGATGACATATGGATGGCTAATAAACACATGAAAAGATGCTCAACATCACTCATTATCAGAGAGATGCAAATCAAGACCACAATGAGGTACCACTTCACACCAGTCAGAATGGCTGCGATCCAAAAGTCTGCAAGCAATAAATGCTGGAGAGGGTGTGGAGAAAAGGGAACCCTCTTGCAGTGTTGGTGGGAATGCAAACTAGTACAGCCACGATGGAGAACAGTGTGGTGATTCCTTAAAAAACTGGAAATAGAACTGCCTTATGACCCAGCAATCCCACTGCTGGGCATACACACCAAGGACACTAGAATTGAAAGAGACACGTGTACCCCAATGTTCATCACAGCACTGTTTATAATAGCAGGACATGGAAGCAACCTAGATGTCCATCAGCAGATGAATGGATAAGAAAGCTGTGGTACATATACACAATGGAGTATTACTAAGCCATCAAAAAGAATACATTTGAATCAGTTCTGATGAGATGGATGAAACTGGAGCCGATTATACAGAGTGAAGTAAGCCAGAAAGAAAAACACCAATACAGTATACTAACACATATATATGGAATTTAGAAAGATGGTAATGATAACCCTGTATGCGAGACAGCAAAAAAGACACAGATGTATAGAACAGACTTTTTGACTCTGTGGGAGAGGGAGAGGGCGGGATGATTTGGGAGAATGGTATTGAAACATGTATAATATCATATAAGAAATGAATCGCCAGTCCAGGTTCGATGCAGGATACAGGATGCTTGGGGCTGGTGCACTGGGATGACCCAGAATGATGGTATGGGGAGGGATGTGGGAGGGGGGTTCAGGAGTGGGAACTTATGTACACCTGTGGCGGATTCATGTTGATGTATGGCAAAGCCAATACAGTATTGTAAAGTAAAAAAAAAGAAAAGAAAAGAATTAAAAATAAATAAATAAATAAAGTTTACCAGCTTTAAAATTGATCACATTTATGTCCCATAAATTAGAAAAACTTAAAAATGTAGAGAACATGTTGAAAACAATTTTATCAGGAAGGATATCAAGTCCATTTAAGGATTTGAGAAGCTTTAAGGTAAGGATCAGCAGGCTAATCACCACACTTAACAGCATGCCTGACATCCAGTGCTGTTTTTCTCGTGTGCAAGAATGAATTGCATCTCACGTGCTTTAACAGCTTCTGTCATTAATCATGCCATAATCTCATTTTAAAACTGACCTTAAAAATTATTAGTTAAAAATCAGTTTTCTTTAAAAGTTCTGAGATGTCTTTTAAATTTTTGCAAATTTTGAAACAATTGTACATTTGGTCCCCCCAAATTCCACCATATTGAAAGAGGAAATGTATGAAGTATATTTTCTAAAGTAATATGAGGAAAACATGGTCAGTTGTGCCAAAGATCTTTTATACATTGTTTACATGAAGAGGCTACTACAATACTTATCTGGGACTTTGTATGCTATTTTTTCTTTGTTAATAAAACATTACATTCAAACTTAGCAACTTTGACTATTGAAAGAACATTCCTCCTAAAATATTGAGAGAAAAGCAGCACTTACCACAGTCATTCTTTGTATTCGAAATGTGGGAGTGTGGTGCTTCTCTGCAATACTTGACTCTCATTATTCGGAATTTAAGATAATAAACAGTAACAAGGCTAGTCATATGTTAAGACAGTTCAAACAATGTCATTTCAGGGATAAAGAAGACCTGGAAGCCCTTAAATTATTTAGATGTATCAGAACATACTCAGAGCTTTCTTCCTTTAGCTTAAGTTTTTGGTACTTGTAGTAATGCAAATATTCTTGAGAAATGGTACCATCAACCTAGTCTTAATTCTGTATACCTTATTGTGAATGATGTATCTACTGCAATTTGTAATTCAGCATGGGGAATGGAAGGAAGGTTAAAACAAGGTTACTGGAAACCTTGGGAGGAGCGAATGAGAGACAATTAAGGGTGGGAGGAACTTGGAAAATTTTAGGCTAGCCTTAAGCACTGTTGCTGCTGCTTTCCTAACAGTCAGACTATTTAAATGCTTTCATTCATGGTCCACTCTCAAATGACATTATCCTTCAATAATTAAAGAAAATCATTGTTACATTTTCCATACATTTTTATAATACAGAAAGGAAATACAGGATTCCATAATTGATGAAAATTTTCAGATTTGTTCTCACGTGTACCGGATCTTGTGCATCTTCACACGCTGCTGAGCGCATGCTGAAACACGGCCTCTGAGGACAGCGCCTCTTCCTCCTTTCTTGGAGCTCTTGGTGTAAAACTGAGCTGCTGATGTGACTTCAGGTTTCTACACAGTTCATTCCACGCTAGTTATAGAGGCAGTCTGTTAATGTTTGCATGAGGTATGTCTCTATCTTCAGTAGTGTTCATTGTTCACACACTCTGCCCTAAACAGAATGCTGAACTATATGCTCCTATTTCCATGCGTATTTTGTTGCCTTGATGTACGATACTTGTTGCATGTATATTAAACATTTTGTACCATGCAGTAGTCGTCTTATTTTTTCTTTGACAAAATGTTATTTGATTCAAGGTATACACTGAATTTTTGTTTCAACAAATGTGGTAAGTGTATATTAACACCTCAAATACTAATATGAAAATGCTTTTGGAGAAACCTTCATTTTGTTTCAAATTTTTATTTTCTAAAAAATGACATAATATGCTTTAAAATTGACAACATTCACTCAAGTGGTACAGGACAGTAGTGGTTTTGGCTGAGCTGTGATTTATGTAACAACCCTGTTTGTTTTCTGACGTGTAAAATGGACCCACCACCACCCTCTCAGCACCTATGTGGTGGCATCAGGATAAAGTCAACATTAAATAAAATTATAAGTTCTGAAACGGTAAGTACCAAATGCAAACTACTATTAACTGTGACTGACAGGAACCTTAAACATCCAAGTAGACTAAGTTGGTGTTAAGTCCTCTTTATTAGATAGATGTACATACAAGTTTTCAAGTGGTTAAAAATGTTTCTCAAATTTACAACTTATGTAAATTCTTTGTTCAATTTCCCATTGTTGGTTAGTTTCTGGTTTTAATAAACTCATCCACTGGATTACTCTGGAAATGTCACATGACTGCTTTGAACATCAGGGCCCTTAATTTTTTTGACCTAGTCCACTTTGCTCTTTAGTAAGCAAAGCAACTTCTATTTTGCTTTAGCTTTTTTTCCCCACAGATAGGAGGGGGAAGATAAAATTATACCAATGCCATGGTGGTGCCTTTTAAAAACATACTTTAGTATAAACCAAAACTTTTTTTTAAAATAGGTCACCTCATCATAAGCCCCATTTTTCATCCTGCCAGTCATTTTTCTAAAACCAGCTTCACTATACAACACTTAGTATTAATATGTGACACATTCTGGTGTTTTCTGTTTAGGCTAACCTATGCTATCCTGTTTTCTTTCAGTTAAAAAAATAAATAGGTCTTGAGAGAAAAACAAAACACAACTCTGTAACTTTTCAGAGCTGGGCCCAAAATACTTCCTTGGTTTTCTGTTGCCTTCTTGTTCCTTCTTGGCAGACCAGGCCCCCTGGACTCCTTTTCCCATCTGATCTACCACGGGGCATGTACACTCTGCTCAAGCCACTGGTGCTAAGTACCACTGCCTGATTGAAGACTCCCAGCCTCCAGGTATGTTGCCTTGGACTGCCTGTCCTAAGAACCATTTGCTGACCAGCCTGTGCACCCCAGGCCAGGGGAGAATTCTTCAGCTTTTCCATTACTTCTTTTGTTTATTCCTAACAATCACAGCTGAAACCTTAAGACCAGTGAGAGTAACTGCAGTGTCTTACCTCCAATGCTTTTTATACTGCCTACCACGTAAAAGAGCTCATCCCAGTAAGTGTGGAGTGATGGATTGAAACATAACAACAGTCATTTACTTTTAAAAGTTCACTTGGACAAAAATTAAAAAGTAATACACCAAACTTTCCCGTATTCCTGGAATTTGTGCCCCAGGAGGAAAAAAAGAGGCTAGAATTAAAGGAGTCAAATGTGGCTAAATAAACATAGTGATTAGTTTTCCTAGAAATAACTTTATTTTTGAAAATATGGAATTATATGAAAAGCAGCAAGCATGTAATACCTGAAGAAGACATTTTTCTTAAAAAACTTACACGTAAGAAATTAAATGTGTATGTTAGAAATTTTAACATTAACAGAATGCATTTAGAAACATTACCAAGAATACAGTTTGTAGCCAAACCTTTTTTGGTTCCTACTAGTAATGCTTTTTACCACTTAAGTATAGACAAAGCCTAAATTCAGACTTCTTTTCTTTCAGATACCTTGCATGTAATGTATGTTACAAAAACTACAGGGAGTTAGGTTTATTTAAGTTCTTTTAGTTATAAAATAATAATTTTCCACAATGCCGTCAATAGTGGGGAAGGAAAGGATGAAAGTTTCCCTTCTGTTTGTTTATAAGTGACATTAACTGAAATACATAACTGATTTTTGAGACTATTGTTCAAAACCTAAATTTTTCTGCCTCTTCCTACCAGTTACCCAAAAGAAGCACAGCAGGACAAAGGTAAATTTAAATTTAATACTGTAAAAATCAGTGTTCAAGATAAACTTCCATGTGTGTTTTATATATGTGTTTATAGAATAGCATTAACATAATTTTATATGAAAGTATTTAGCTAGAAGCACAGTGGTAGCTTTAAGAAAGCACAAAATATTTCAATGAAAATATATTTATATTTTTATGGATATATATGTTGCAAACTTAAGGTAAATCAACACAGGATAAAATAAACACAAAAAGTTTAAAATATAAACCCTATATAGTTTATTTCTGGTGAAACATTAAATATTTTTCTACTATATTAGAAAATACATTAATTCCTACCAACACTAGAGATTTGCCATTTAAATATATATTACTCTATTTTAGGGAAAAAATGTTTCACATTTTCATAAAATACAGATAGACTGCAATAAAGTGCTTTTTCTTAGAGTATACATATCCTGAGGAAAACAAAAATATTTAAAAATATTGTTTGTCTTGAAATCATATTCTTTTTCATTCTTACATTCATAAATTAAACGTCTTAGGCATTAGCCTCCAGTGACCAAAAGCTTTCTTCAAGGAAACTGGCTTGGTAGTTCTTGGTCTAGCACTCTCGTGTGAGATGTGTAAACTCAAGGGACATCTTGAACATACTCTGTCTCAGTGGTGTTAGGACAAGCGAAGAGATGTGACCTAGAGAACTTCACAAATGGTAATGCCTGATGACAAGATAGCTGAAACCAGAGGCCTTTCTTGTGCTGAAACGGCTTTCTCGCTGGCCTGAATACAACGTGCTTTTCCACTGCACACCCAAGTTTGACTGAGGTGAACACTGAATACGGTCAGTGAACACTCTCTCTCACAGAAACAGTAGATAACACAGGGTCTTTAGACATCAAAAATAGCAGCATCAATATCATACAAGTTATATTTTTGGTTCATGAACATAACATAGCCATACCTTTGATCAGAGAAATCTTAATACACATGAGGCCTTAAAACAGTAACATGGTGGGGGGCGGGAAAACACCCAAATACATGTGAATTAAAGAAAATAACTGATAGGCAATATTTGGTAAATGATGTGAATAATAATATTTAAAGACTGCTTTCCATTATCTACTTTGTTGAAACACTTAAGTATCTATGTCCATGATTTAAACGTGTATAAAAGACTTGGGAATTCTCATAGACTCTGTACATCATTCAGCACACAATTGCAAAAATGTTCGACGACTCTGACACTCCCAACAGGATGAAGTTACACAGAAATCTATACCAAACTCTGAGATTATTGCTTTCAGTGTAGAATAATTTCTCTCTTCTTTACAAGAATGCTCAACGGTTATGATTTCTGGAATATCTTTTTCAAGTTCTCAAAAATTAGGATAAAAATTTGAAGTCAGAATGATTAAATGCAAAGTAGGGTTTTACTATTCATTTAAATTATAGATAAGAATGATAGAAAACCACTGTAAGATAATAGCGAAAAAGGTGAAAAAAGCTCTTGTCTAAGAGTCTCCTCTTATTATTTGGTCATGGTGGTTATTTCAGGTTGAAACAGCATCTCTAGTATTGCTGTCTTTGAGCATTTTGTTTCTGGAAAAAAGACTTTCCAAATTCATATGTACTGATCATAACAGCACAAGCAGGAGCAATTTTAATTAAACGAGGAATCAGTCCTAAAAAGGGAAGAGAAAAATTCAGACCAAATTTTTCCTTACATTTTAAAATGTAATTTATTTGGTTTCATTCTGATAGTTATCAAATTAAGTGAAGTTAACATATAAAACACCGCCCCATAACTGGTGTCAAAGAACAAGCCGAACTGTTCACTCCTCACTTTAATTCCAAATTACTTCAAAAGCAACTGGTATTTAAAATTTTTAAACTTACAGCAAAGATACTTAGGAGGAAATAGTAAATGAGGAATATTTTCAAAAATTTTCTGCTGAAAAGCAATTAATTTAAAAGGAAAAGTAAACATTTTAGTCAACAGTTGGTAAAGGAAATATTTTTACCTGTAAATAATCCAGAAAATCCGTTCTGAGCAACAATGTTCTTCATTATACTCCAGGTTGACATTTGCAAGGGCATAGAAACTAAATGTTAAAGAAACGATGCTATTATAAATTACCACTTAATTTCTAATATAGATAAATACACATCAAAGAGTGTTAATGGGCTTTGGGATATATCAGTTCATTATAAGAACAGATCTGTTTACATAAAGAACTATTTTAAATCTTATTTTTAATAGTTGGATTCATTAAAAGAAACTTTAAAGGAACTTTTAAGGTACATAGGACCCGATGCAATCAGGGAGGTGGTGTGTATCCTTTATACTTTTATACGTATCTTAAAAATTTTTTCATAATGAAAAATTTTAAAGATGTACAGGAATTTTCATGGGGTTCCCCAAGTGAAGCCATGATAACCATTTTTCATTGTACTTTTAGTGCATACATTAAAAAAACTCTTTTCCCCAAAGAGAAGCTTTAAGGAAAATAGCTCATTTTCCCTAGGGAGGTTCCACCTTACTAGAATCTTTCTGAATAAATGTGCTAGTCTTGAAATAAATCAATCCTGTCTGCTCTGAAAGGAAGAGTTTTCCTGTAACTAACAGTAACATCTCGCTTATTTGCAACTGCTCAAGTGTCTGGAACACAGTAAAGAAACAGATTTATACATCTTTTGAAAACAGCAAAAATAGATGTTACTCAGATTCAAACATAAACCTCATGAATGTGCTGTACATACACCAAGTTCGCTCACCTTCGTTGTACACAATGATTCTAAGCAGCTGGCTTAGCCCCCAGACTACAGACGCTAAAGGTGAAAAAAAATCTGCTAAAAGGTGGGCATCCTACCACGTGAGCACTGTGACAGCTGAAGATTTCAGTCTTGCCCAGCCCAGTGCGTGATAAGCCAGCACTCCTAAGTGTCTCACTAGCTTCTGAGAGCTGCGTTATGAAACTACAGTCATCAATGTGTACAGTGACGACAACTCTGAGTCATTAGGATTAAAATACATTTTAGTACGTATGCCTAGGGAGAAAGGGAAAATTAGGGAAAGGGATCATTCAGTAACAGCTCTGTAGAATCTGCAACTTAATGACGAGGGGCTCATTATCTCAAAATTTCTTCTATATAAATCAGATTCTCTATGAAGATAAATAAGGCCTTGTCATTTAAGAAGCTAAACTATCTATAGTAATTAGTAACTATCTATCTAAAGTAATTAGAGCAACCAAACAGAAAGGATACATTTTAAAACCAAGAACAAAGTATTTATGATTGAAATTTAACTCTCTAAACACAGTCAGTGACAAAAGCTTTATACTGCAAGTTGACAACTTATACTCCTTGCTTAAATGTTTTCAAGTTTGGAAACAACTAGTAAAGAAAGGAGGCTAAGTAGCTGGGTATTTCTAATGTTATGCAGCTCAAGCTCCAAACCGATCTCTATTTTAACAGTAGGGTGAGATGAATGTAAAAGAAGACGAAGAAGACGACTTCTCAGCTGGAGGGAAGCCATGGCAGAGCCCTGCCTAAAGAGCCAACGTCCAGGAGCTCTTTCTACAGGGGAAAAGCAGCTTCATATACTGTAAGGAAACACTGTGTGATTACTAATATTTCAAGCACAGACAACAATAAACACTCCTCTACTGACCGTCCAAATGATCAAATCCTAAAAATGTTATGTTTCAGAAACAAAGCCCTATTTCCAGTGGGCTTGCTACACTTTCTATAATAAAAACAGAATGAATATAGTAGAAGCAACTAATAGTACTTTTTTATAAATACGGACCATTGTTAAATTCTTTATTGAGGTTGTTCAGTATTGCTTCTGTTTTATGGGTTTTTTTGCCCAGGAGGCATGTGGGATCTTAGCTCCCCAACCAGGGATCAAACCTGCACCTTCTGCATTAAAGGGGAAGTCCTCAGGACAATTTTGTTCTAGAAGAAATTACAGGTTATAAAGAAGTAGATGGGATAACAGGCAGGGGGAAAACAAAACACATCAAAAGGGAAGCTAAAAAATAGAAAAGAAAAAAAAGTATGTATATGCATACTAATATAGTCTTTAAAATTTCTTAAATTTTTTGCTTAGGTTTAGAGGTTTTTCTGGGTACTCCATTCTAACAGTACATTAGTTTGAGTTAAGTAGAGAGGAAGGCAACCAAGCGACAGGGGGAATCTTGTCTTCCCTATCTTAGATATTCCTAACTATCTAGAAAGAAAATATTTTTCATGGCATCTTAGACACATTTTAAATTAATTAAACTTACTTTTCTGGCTTTCATATATCCAAAGTTGTGTCTGCTTTTGTGTTTTTACCACATCAAATGGCAAAGTTACAACAGCTGCAAACTAACAAAAAAAAAATTGATTAATTTAAATTTTTCCCAAAGTATTTTATACTCTAATTAGCATATTACTTAATAAGCATAGTAATAAAATCATAATTAAAGTGAAACCAGGGATGTTTAAGAGAAGCTCCTATTGAAGAGGACAGATAAAGTCTTATGTATTCCTCCCAAAGTTCAGGACTAAAAGAATAGTCCCCCTATATTCCTGAGGTCACACCACACTAGTTGGCAGGCAGAATTCCAATCAGACCTCTGACTGCAAAACCAGTATTCACAATTTCTGATGCTCCTGTGTGTTCCTTTATTCCTTTACTACAGATGAAGGCATATGTATTTTAAAGCAGAAATTACTTAGTAATTAGCATTTAAAATGTTCCAAATGTTTTTTAAATTGTTAAAAAAATTAAAGAAAATGGACTTTTGAACTTTTAGTCCTACATACATTTTCTTTATGGGTTTCAACATATTTATCAAATGTAGTTCCCAAATCATTTTTAAAAACACATTTCATGCAAATCAAAACCACAATGAGGTGCCATCTCACACTGGTCAGAATGGCTGCTATCAAAAAGTCTACAAACAATAAATGCTGGAGAGGTGCAGAGAAAAGGGAACCCTCTTACATTGTTGATGGGAATGCAAACTAGTACAGCCACTATGGAGAACAGCGTGGAGATTCCTTAAAAAACTGGAAATAGAACTGCCATACAACCCAGCAATTCCACTGCTGGGCATACAAACTGGGGAAACCAGAATTGAAAGAGACACATGTACCCCAATGTTCATCACAGCACTGTTTATAATAGCCAGGACATGGAAGCAACCTAGATGTCCATCAGCAGAGGAATGGGTAAGAAAGCTGTGGTACATATACACAATGGAGTATTACTCAGCTATTAAAAAGAATACATTTGAATCAGTTCTCATGAAGTGGATGAAACTGGAGCCTATTATACAGAGTGAAATAAGTCAGAAAAACACCAATACAGTATATTAATGCATATATATGGAATTTAGAAAGATGGTAGTGATGACCCTATATGTGAGACAGCAAAAGAGACAGATGTAAAGAACAGACTTTTGGACTCTGGGAGAAGGCAAGGGTGGGATGATCTGAAAGAATAGCACTGAAACATGTATATTAACATATGTGAAATAGATCACCAGTCCAGGTTCTATGCATCAGACAGGGTGCTCAGGGCTGGTACACTGGGACGACCCTGAGGGATGGGATGGGGAGGGATGTAGGAGGGGGCTTAAGCATGGGGAACACATGTACACCCGTGGCTGATTCATGTCAATGTATGGCAAAACCACTACAATACTGTAAAGTAATTAGCCTCCAATTAAAATAATTAAAATTTTCAAATTAATCAATTTAACAGTTATTTCCATAATGCCTTAATTAAGCGAGAAAGGTTTTCTGAAAACAAATTCCCTTAAGAATGTCTTATATTTAATATAACAGTCATGCAAAGTAAAACAGTCTCTATTTTCTGTTTCCCAACTTACATTTGGCCAATATGCTCATAAAATGACCTTTAAAGTCATCTACTTTTATTTCACCTATCAATGTAAGGAGATTTAAGTTCTTGAAACCAGTTTCAGAGATCTCAGGTAAGATAAAATCAATGATCGTTTCTCCACAATCCAACACATATAGTTGTTCTTTAGTTTCTGAGGTGCATTGGCTGCAGATACTGAAACCTGCCGAGTATCTGTCCCTTATATAAAATGTCATAGCACAGCTGGTCCTCTGTGTCTGTGGTTCCACATCTGTGGATTCAACAGCCAAGAATCGAATTGGTTCAATCTGCAGGTACAGAAACCCTGGATAGGGGGTGCTGATGGGAGTATCAAAGGCAGCAACAATGCGGGATGAGCCTGACACTCTGCAGAATAACAGGTTTAGGCTGTTCGGTTTTCTAACAGAAAGCCTGGACATTATCCCACTGATGTGCTTTTCCTGTTGCAGACACATTTTTATTTGTTTAACAGTTAAAAGGCAGTAATATTTTCTAAATTATTAAAGATTTTAAAAATATATTTTCTGTGTTAGGTAAGAAATAGTAAAACAACATTCTTTCGTTACTGGAAAGCTGCGACCCTCCAGCCATCCAATTTTTTCTGTTTTTTACATAACGCACTAAGTACAGAATTGGTTCTACAATTGTTATGGATCACTAAACATAAATGGTACTTGTTTTTCATTTCATGGTGGATTAAGATATAAATAAAATTTGAAGTTACTTTTAATCACCTCACAAATAGAAATAATGAAAAGATTTTGCTAGTATTCTAACTTCTTAAATTAATACAAAGAATTTCTCTTTTGCCTCAGTATATTTATACCCCACTAATGCAGGAGACCCGGGTTCGATTCCTGGGTTGGGAAGATCTCCTGGAGAAGGAAATGGCAACCCACTCGAGCACTCTTGCCTGGAAAATCCCATGGACGGAGGAGGCTGATAGGCTACAGTCCATGGGGTCGCAAAGAGTCGGACACAACTGAGCAACTTCACTTCACTTCACTTCACTTCACTTCAGGGTTAATCTGCAGAAGGCAATGGCACCCCACTCCAGTACTCTTGCCTGGAAAATCCCATGGATGGAGGAGCCTGGTACGCTGCAGTCCATGGGGTAGCTAAGAGTCGGACACGACTGAGCGACTTCACTTTCACTTTTCACTTTCATGCACTGGAGAAGGAAATGGCAACCCACTCCAGTGTTCTTGCCTGGAGAATCCCAGGGACGGAGGAGCCAGGTGGGCTGCCGTCTATAGGGTCGCACAGAGTCGGACGTGACTGAAGCAACTTAGCAGCAGCAGCAGCAGGGTTAATCTGACATATACCAGACCCGAGAATCTTCATGTCTCAATTTTGAACACAATCTCAGGGTCTTCTGTAGCCTGAGGTTAGGTTTTCTGACAGTGACTCCAGTATTTTTCTGCCAGTCTCCATGACTGCACTGTGTTCCTTCACTGTCTCTATCTGGTTCCAGTATGTCAGCACATCACTGTGTCATCACAAATTCATTCTCTAAGTATGTGGGGATAAGAAAGCTCTCTGTGTCCAAGATCATGGTGATAAGAATCTGCATAAAGGCCCACTACATGAGTTTTCATTATGTGGAGGAGTGGCCAAAGGTGAACTCCCTACTACCCAAAAACGGTCACTGGGTGCTGCTCCCTTCTAATTGTAAGTTTTTTTTAAATTCTTTTAAGAGGTACTCAGCTAGAATGTTCCCAAAGAAACAGGAATTAGCAGCAAAGGATGCAATTACTTCTATTCAATCAGATGATATATAAGAGATAAATATTAACTAACAAGATCTACTGGTATTTAATGACCAAACTGCCAAATACTTTGTGTAATAAAGTACATCTAAACTCATTATCATAACTAATGATCTAACAAGTTCAAAAGTTTCAGAAAGATATAATGTACTTGTAATGTAATAAAGACAGATATAAAATGCATTTTAAAATATTTAATGGCTAGTGCTGATAATTTATCTTCAAAATAGGGTAGTAAATACTTAGCACTTTGACGATACACTACCCTAAAGCTGTTCTATCTCAATGGACATGAAATGCTACATAATATTTTGTTCTGTTTCAGTAAGACAATTATCACTATTTTGGAATATAACAACAATAGAATAAACTTACAGAACCAGACAATGCCCCTGAGGTAAAGTTGATCATAAATGTTGGTTCATATAAGCCAGATTTTGCACACAACCACTTCTTTAAGACTTCATAGTTATACCAGTACATTGCTACAAAAACAGAATAGAATGAACACATTTAGAAATGAAATGTGGACTTTATGGAAAATATTTGAAGAATATTATATATTAAAGGAAAACAGAATTCTAGTATTGACACACCTTGCTTTCTGCTTAGGCAAATACTAGGTGAAATTTGTAAACACAGTATCCAAATTCTCAGTAATATTCTAGGAGTCTTATAAACAAAACTATGCATCAGTAAAAAGAAGGACTTTAATCTCAAATCCCAACAAGAACACGAGAGGAAAGGAGAGTCACATCTCATGAACACTGATATAAAACTCCAAAAGAAGAAAAACTGAAGTATTTCATGAACTATCACACACTATGACTAAATTAGGTTATCTGATAAACACAATGATGGTAAACATAAGAAATGCTTTAGATACCGTGTATCACATTAACAGAATTGTAGAATCATCTAAAAATGATGGAAAAGCATTCAAAGGAATTTCTTAGAAACCTAGGAATAAATGGCAGCTTCTTCAACTGGATAAAGGATATTCATCACGAACTTAAAAATGAAATAGTTATAATTTACACATTATTGTCTACATAGATAAAAGGGAGGCAGACAAATTAGAATTTATAACAGTTTTAGAAGAAGCTGAATATAAGCTAACAGACAAAAATCAACTCACACTGCAACATCCACAAACACCTGGGAAACTTTTTTTAAATAGATTTTTAAAAATAGGCACTAAAAGCTGCAGATTCTTGTACATACCCAGCAAGAGACTTAAAAAATGTTCACAGCATTGTTTATTTGTTTATTCATGTATAAACAAGAGTGAAAAAAACACAGTTGCACATATAAAACAAAACAAGGAATATTTCCAAGTAAAATAACTTTTATACCTCAAAAATAGGCAAAACTGAATACCACTGTTTAGCAATAATACATATGTGGTAAAACTACTTTTTAAAATCAAATAAATGATAAAAATTCAGGTAAGAGGTTACCACTGAGGATGTGACAGTGGAGGTGGACATACGTGGTTTCATGATTTTAAAAACTGCAGTGTTCTAATTCATATACAGAGGCGGTGATGGCACAGGTGTGTCTCAGTGCACTTGGTAATTTATATCCTTACTACTTTTTATGTGTAAAACATCAAAACAAAGAATGAAAAAGTACTGGTCTAGGAATCCATGGTGTTTCTAAAAAGCATAGCTGAACACAAAAGTTGAAGAAAAATACTAACGGAAAGGGAAAGATACAGGACTGTGAACAGGAGTCCAAGCAAAGGATTAAATCAAAGACAGAAAGAATGTGGAATGTTAATACAACGGTTCTCAATAATTCTTTCTTCCAGGTTTTAAATGGAAACATCAGTTTCACAGCAGAAGTACTACTGAAGTATGCACATTCTATAAGCTGTTAATTTTGTATTTCTTCATGATTTTCTCCCTCTTCATAATTCAATGATTAGCATAATCTTGAATCTGATTTATAATAGTCCCTATAAGACATTCACTCAAGTGGGGGAGAATTTTAATAACTGAATAAAGTAGGAGTCAATATAATTCACAGGTGGTCTTAAATGTTATGATATTTTGATTCGTAGTACTTTACATATCTTACTAATTATGACTTCTTTACAATAATTTTAAAGGTAGCTTGCATTACCTAAATATGAGTAGTCACCAACTGATATTTAAAAAGAAAACACAAAGAGAAAAGAAAACCAGGCTTGAAACAGAAACCATCCATTAAATACTCATCAAGATCTGAGAGAGCCACACTGAACGAGGTGTGTGTGATCACCTAAGACAGTAGCTTACATTTAGCCTTAAAGAGTCTAGAATTTCCTTCATTTAAAAGTAGTACATACAAAGCTACTTAAAATGTAGCAGATAAGTCCTACCTGAGAATGGTACATCTCTAAGAATGGTAGGAGCCCAGCCCCTCCAGAGGGAAATCCAACCATCTTCAGATACTTTCTTGCTGACAAATCGATGCAGTTCCTCATAAGAAAACTTCTTAGATTGCATCTTGGTTCTGATCAATTCCAGTGGACTTATTACAGTCACTGCGCCAACTGGTACAAAAGAAGCGAATACAACTAAAGCAAGCCATGCAGTACGAAAACATGCGTGCAGTAATGAGTATTTCATGCATCTTTATATTTTAAAATTTTATTCTGAAATGTCTGCAAACTGTGTCTAGTATCTCATGATGGCAACATACTGGCTCAGATTTTTTTCCTTGATAAAGGGATTTCACATACCTTACTCTTTCAAGAGCAGGTCCACAGCCATTATACATCAACCAGGACTATTATAAACCTCACTTCCACTACACAGAGAAAAATGCCCTTCTGATTAAACTCTGAATCTCAGAGTGTATAAAGAAAATGATGAAAGATTCTGGCATTAATTAGACTCTGTTATTATCCTAAAATCTAGAATCTAAGGTCTACAATCTCACATCTGAGACTCTGTCCAAGAATTAACAGGATAGGCTGATCCCGTCTGGTTCTGACGGCAGTCACCACACAATGTGACTGCTAGAGCATAGGTGTCAGCATAGGAGGACAAACTATGATGCAAAATAAACCGTCACCAATACTCTGCTTGAAATTCTCCACGAATGTAAACATTTTAAAGCAAGCTTTAAGTAGAAATCAGAATGAAAATATTCTGAATTTATTACTTACGTCTGGCCATGATTCCAGCAACGATTGGTATGCGGCTTTCATTTTCTCCTAATTTAGATCTCAGAAGAGCAGTTAATTGATCATAGCAGGTAAAATAAATAACTGTGGCAGGAACTGCCATCACTCTGTTAGAAAAAACGAAAAGATTGGTCCAACACTATCAAAAGGCAGAAACATATTCTTACGTTACTATGAAGCACAAGATACAGTCATAGTGCATATGTATTCAGTCATATCAGACTCTCTGAGACCCCATGGACTGCAGCCCGCCACACTCCTCTGTCCATGGGATTTCCCAGGCAAGTATACCAGAGTGGGTTGACATTTCCTTCTCCAGGGGCTCTTCCTGACCCAGGTATCAAACCCACATCTCTTGTGTCTCCTGCACTGGCAGGTGGGTTCTTTACCAACTGCACCACCTGGGAAGTACAAAATGAAGATCCTTCTATTTTACAGAAGCTGAAAACCACAACAAATCAGCTATGAGATCAATTTTTCTTTAGGAATTAGCAGTGTTTAACTTAGACAACAAAAAGATGTAAAGTAGGTTTCTGCTCTCCAGAGATTTGTAATGTAGTAGAGAAGGGAAGTTTAGAGCACCCAGTCAGGTCAAAAATATGAAAAGACAAATAAGTCGTCTTGACTTATTGTGTGTCTGGTCTTCATTCCCAACTACATATATTACGGTAACATGAAAATCACTAAAGTAAAAAATCTTGTAAAAATTACTTGTAAAAAAGTACAAGCACAATTATAAAACACTGTTGAACTGTGGACCATGTCATACCTGCTTATAACTGAAAATAATGTCACCAGAATTATACATACTCAAAGCAAATTCCAATGACATTCTTTCAAATGGAAATATCAACAGGGACTTATTAATTAAACACAAAGTTGAAGGTACTATCATGTCATAAAGATTTAACACAACAAGAAACTGGTCTCTGTTTCTGGTCTAACCAAAGGACTATCACAGACCACACGTGGCAACGCCTAACACTCGACAGTGAAGTGCGGTGACGAGCACTTAGGAACAGGACTGACTGCTGCTCCTGGATCTATCACCAACCTTACAACCTTAGGCACTGTTCACAGTATGTGCCTCAAAACTGACTAATGTGCTCCATAACAAGATAAATCAGAAAAGTGAGGCAGAGAAAGGCAAGGTATTAATTGGAATTTTTACATTCAGCCTTACTAGCTTGTCATGTGAATTCACCTAATAGCTAGTTAGTACAGAATTTCAGTATCTGGAGAAGAGGTATAAATAGCACAATACCTCTCATTATTTTAGTAAAAACTCAAATGAACACTAATTTCTTAATTTCTGAACATGGAAAAATAAAGTATGCTTGTGCCCCAAATCCAGTATCTTCAGGAGGGTCTATTTGTCTACTTGACCTAGGGTCATCTTCAAGGAATTTAGCCCTCAAAATACTCCCTGTAACAAGGCTTTTCTGTATGTCTAGAGCACTAAACTAGCTTGCCTGCATTGATTTGTGCAACTGATGTGAGTTTTGGTAAACATCTGCTTCTTTTTGGGGGGCTGGAGTTTCAGTAACCACAGCCAGTCATGAACACAGCATGCTATATCATCAGCCCCCAGTGCAAACCCTAGACTCAGATTCAAGTGCCGGTAAGGCTGAACCCCTGCACTGGCCGCGGCGGCCTGGGGCTAGGAGAGGCAGCATGCGCCCTGCGTGTCACAAGCGGGGTCTTGGGAGGACTCCACCTGGCCAGCTCCTGTTGGGCCTCTCCCCTCACTGATTCCAGTTCACGCCTCTCCCCTCACTGATTCCGCTTCATGCCTTTTGCGGTAATAAACCACAGACATTAGTATACATCCTATGAGTGCTTCTAGCAAATCATTAAATGTGGGGTAGTGTCAGAGTCACAAAACAATGCTCTAGAAAATGAAAAGTTCTGATATTAAAAATGCATGATGTTGTCCCATCATACTGATAAGGCAAAACAAAACCACCACCATCACTAAGTAAGAAAAATACTAAATTTCAACTTACAACGTAGGAGGAAGGCCACTCCATAGGGATTTAATGCCCTCATTTCGAATGATTTTCAAAAAAGCATCCTAAAATTGTAATAGAAAAAAAGTGGTCAAAATAAACAAAAAAGCTTATAGTGATAATTGGTATTTGATTCTTTTAAGCATTTATTTCTAAAATAAAAGCTTCCCAGATTTATATACGCCCATTCTTTAAAAAGGAAAAAAGAATTTTTCTCAACTTCTAGACACAAATAATGCATTTCTAAATGACAGTTCCTGCTTACAAAATAAACCTATATTACTCAGCTTGGGACTGTTCTACTTAGGGCTGAGAAGCAATGTTTTTTGAAGATTATTATAAAAAGGAAGTGGAGGGATGGCAGAAAGTTAGAATAACTCTCCTCTCAAATTATGAAATCTGAGAGAACATTATTTAAACCCAGTATTTGAAACCTCTCAGGAAGAACAAAAAGCAAGTAGAAGCTAGAGGGAAGCTTACTGTTAAAAGTCAAATTGCCATGAATGAGGTTTGCACATTTACAGCTTTTTGCCGATGGGAGCTGCAAGGAACAGTACATTTACTTGCTTGAGATGGCAAACACCAGAGTTCAGGCTCGTGGATTAATCAGAAAGTCAGAAGGGAAATCCTAGGAAAAGAGGCTACAGAGGACATGTTGTTGTTGCCGTTTTAGTCGCTCAGTCATGTCTGACTCTGCGACCCCATGGATTGTAGCCCTCCAGGCTCCTCTGTCCATGGAATTCTCCAGGCAAGAACACTGGAGTGAGTTGCCATTTTCTTCTCCAGAGGACCTAAGCCCTTGAATTTAGAGACAAAGTCAGCCCCAAGATGTGGCTCACCACTCAATTGTGCAGCCCCAGGAGAAGACAACAAAAACAAACCAGACACCCCGTGGATGGCAGACGGGGTGGGAATTTCAGCTGCAGCCCCCCACAGTGGTGCCTGATTGTGAAGTCTGAATCTGGCCAAAGTTAACTGCCTTTTAGAACAGAACAGACTCTTGGGAAGAATATAAAAGAACCAACAGTCTTTACAAAGCATTCTTCATAATGTTCACTATCCAATCAAAATTCATTAGACATAAAAAGAAACAAACGAAGCAGTCGTCATCAGAAACCAGCACTGAGATGATTAACATGAGGCTATCTGCAGATAAGAACTCCAAAACACCTATTATAAACATGTGCAAGGGTTACAAAGATGATGGGTCCATAGTACGTGGACAAATTTGGAATTCAGCAAGGAAATAATTACTGTTAAAACTGACAAGTGAAAATTCTGAACCTGAAATGAAAAATTAACTAAGTGGGCTTAACAGCAGAAAGGAGACAGCAAGGAGTCACTGAAGACAAATCTAAAATTAAATCGGAAGAAGGAAGAGAAAACGAATGAAGAAAAATGGGAACTTCTCCGTGGTCCAGTGGTTAAGACTTTATGCTGTCAATGCTGAGGGTCCAGTTCAATCCCTGGTCAGGGACTGTGATCCAGCAACCCATGTGTCATGGCCAAATTAAAAAAAAAAAAACTTTGGAAAAATGATCAGAGACTCGGAGATCTGAGGGTACAAAAATGATCAGAGGCCCAGAGACCTGAAGGGAAATATCAAGCACTACAGCACTAGTTTATGTGGAGTCATAGACAAAAGGAAAGAAAACAGAATAGGAAATTACCTGATGCAATGATAAGCAAAAACCTCCCTGAATTAGTGAAACATATCAGTTGACAGGGTCCCAAAATATCAAAAAAAAAAAAAAAAAGACTAAAGTGAATAAAAAACAAAACAAAAAACAGTAGAGGAAAATGACAAAATACATATAGGGAATCCAGTTCAGTCGCTCAGTCGTGTCCGACTCTGTGACCCCATGAATCGCAGCACGCCAGGCCTCCTGTCCATCACCAACTCCCAGAGTTCACCCAAACTCATGTCCATTGTGTCAGTGATGCCATCCAGCCATCTCATCCTCTGTCGTCCCCTTCTCCTCCTGCCCCCAATTCTTCCCAGCATCAGGGTCTTTTCCAATGAGTCAGCTCTTCACATGAGGCGGCCAAAGTATTGGAGTTTCAGCTTCAGCATCAGTCCTTCCAATGAACACCCAGGACTGATCTTCCTTGAAGTCCTTCTTGAAGGAACCCTCAAGAGTCTTCTCCAACACCACAGTTCAAAAGCATCAATTCTTACGCGCTCAGCTTCCTCCACAGTCCAACTCTCACATCCATACATGACTACTGGAAAAACCATAGCCTTGACTAGACAGACCTTTGTTAGCAAAGTAATACCTCTGCTTTTCAATATGCTATCTAGGATGGTCATAACTTTCCTTCCAAGGAGTAAGCATCTTTTAATTTCATGGCTGCAATCACCATCCGCAGTGATTTTGGAGCCCCCAAAAATAATGTCTGACATTGTTTCCACTGTTTCCCCATCTATCTGCCATGAAGTGATGGAAACAGATGCTATGATCTTAGTTTTCTGAATGTTGAGCTTTAAGCCAACTTTTTTACTCTCCTCTTTTACTGTCATCAAAAGGCTTTTTAGTTCGTCTTCACTTTCTGCCATAAGGGTAGTGTCATCTGCATATCTGAGGTTATTGATATTTCTCCTGGCAATCTTGATTCCAGCTTGTGCTTCTTTCAGCCCAGCATTTCTCACGATGTACTCTGCACAGAAGTTAAATAAGCAGGGTGACAATATACAGCCTTGACGGACTCCTTTTCCTATTTGGAACCAGTCTGTTGTTCCATGTCCAGTTCTAACTGTTGCTTCCTGACCTGCATATAGGTTTCTCAAGAGGCAGGTCAGGTGGTCTGTATTCCCATCTCTTTCAGCATTTTCCACAGTTTATTGTAATCCACACAGTCAAAGGCTTTGGCATACTCAGTAAAGCAGAAATAGACGTTTTTTTCTGGAACTCTCTTGCTTTTTTGATGATTCAGCAGATGTTGGCAATTTGATCTCTGGTTCCTCTGCCTTTTCTAAAACCAGCTTGAACATCTGGAAGTTCACGGTTCATGTACTGCTGAAGCCTGGCTTGCAGAATTTTGAGCATTACTTTACTAGCATGTGAGATGAGTACAATTGTGTGGTAGTTTGAGCATTCTTTGCCATTGCCTTTCTTTGGGATTGGAATGAAAACTGATCTTTTCCAGTCCTGTGGCCACTGCTGAGTTTTCCAAATTTGCTGGCATATTGAGTGTAGCACTTTCACAACATCATCTTTCAAGATTTGAAATAGCTCAACTGGAATTCCATCACCTCCACTAGCTTTGTTCATAGCGATGCTTCCTGAGGCCCACTTGACTTCACATTCCAGGATGTCTGGCTCTAGGTGAGTGGCAGAGATTTTAAAATTATGAGACTGGGGCTTTTCAGTAACAATGATGAGTATGTCAAGGGCTCTTAGTAATATCAGAGGACTAGTAGTGGAGACCCGACAGTAATAAGGCCGCCTCACCAGAGGCAACGGAAATCACCTGGGGAGTCAGAAATTCCACTCCCACTGTCTTAGTCTGTTAAGGCTGCTGTAACAAAACATGACAGAGTGGGTAGCTTAGGAACATCATTAATTTATTTCTCAGTTCTCAAAGCCAGAAGTCCAAGATCCAGGTTCTACTAAGGTCAAATGAGGGCCCTGTTCTGGATTTCACACTTCTCATTGTGTCGTCACAAGGCCGAGGGGCGAGGAAGCTCTGCAGTCTCTCTTCTAAGGGCGTTAATCTCATTCATGAGGTCTCTGCCCTCATGACCTAATCAACTCCCAAAGGCTCCACGTCCTAAAACGACTGCATCAGGCATTAGGATTTCAACAATGAATTCTGGAGGGAACACAAACACTCAGACCACACCGTCCCACAGTGAAAGCCCCCGACTCCCACTCTGTGTGTCAGTGGAGGCTGACATGGAAGGAACACGGACTTCCAGCTCTACCAGCCTAATAACAAGGTGGCGCCCTCTTCCTCTGAGCCGACAGTGTCAAAAGGGCCAACTGGCATATTTAAATGAGATTCAGAGCCTCATAATACTCAAAATTTCCTGGTTCCAATTTAAAAAAAAAAAAAATCACTTGTCATTTTAAGAAGCAGGAAGAGGAAATTCCCTGGTGGTCCAGTGGTTACAAACTGGCACTCTCATTGCCAGGATGCCAGGTTCGATCCCTGGATAGGGAACTAAGATCCTGCAAACCACTTGGTGCAGACAATAAATAAATAAACAAGAAGGAAGATGTCAAACTGAAAGAAAGGAGACACCAGACAGACACCAAAAGTCAGACTGACAGGATTATCTGACAAAGGTTCTAGAGCAATCAACACAGAAATCACTGACTGATCACTTACAAGATGTCTGAAACAAATGAAACATAAGAACAGCTCAGCAAAGGAATATATACACAAAAACCTATATATCAAAATGGAATTTCACAACTGATACCACGGAAATACAAAGGATCATAACAGATTAATGACTATATGCCAGTAAAATGGATGACCAGGGGAAAAAATGGAAAAATTCCTAAACCAGAAAGAAATATAAACTATGAATAAATGAATTACCAGAAATGAAATTAAATCAGTAATTTAACAACTTCCAATAGACAAAAGTCCATGACCAGATGGCTTCACAGGTGAATTCTAACAAATACTTGGAGAAGAGTTAATGCCCATCCTTCTGAAACTATTCCAAAAAACTGTACAGGAAGAAAAACTTCCAAACCCCCAAAATGAGAAGCCCGTGCACCACCAACTACAGAGTAGCCACCACTCCCTGCAACTAGGCGGAAAACAAAAGCCTGCGTAGCAACAAAGACCCAGCACAGCCAAAAGTAAAGTGTACAAATGAAAAAATACATAAAATAAAATAATTCAGCTAAAAATAAATGCATATGATCATCTCAATAGGTGCAGAAAAAGCTTTTTACACAATTCAACATTCTTTCATGATAAAAACCCTCAACAAAGTGGGTATATGTTCCCTCAACAGAGGGAACATACCTCAACACACTGTAAGCCATAGACAACAAGCCCACAGCTAACATCATAGTCAACAGTGCAAAGTTGAAAGCATCTCTGCTAAGATCAGGAACAAGACAAGGATACATCTACTCTCATCATTCAATATGGTTTATTCAACATAGTTTTCAAAGTCCTAGCCACAGAAGAGAAGAAAAAAATACAAGAAATCCAAATTGGAAAGGAGGAAGTAAAACTGTCACCATTTACAGATGACATGATATTAAACGCAGTAAATCCTGAAGATGCCAGCAGAAAACTACTAGAGCTCCTCATGAGTTCAATAAAGTTGCAAGATGCTAAATTAATATACAGAAATCCACTGCATTTCTAAACACTAAAAACTATCAACAAGGAAAACTACGGAAATTATCCCATTCACAATCTTATCAGAAGGAATGAAATACCTAGGAATAAATCTAACTAAACAAGGTGGTAAAATATTAATACTGAATTATTATAAGTATAATAATACTGAATTATTATATTATAATCAGAAAATTATAAGACTAGAAATTGAGGGTTACTCAAACAGATGTTTTTTGATTGGAAGAATAATGTTAAAATGACTATACTACACAAGGCAATCTATAGATTCAATACAATTCCTATCAAAATGACAATGGCATTTTTTACTGAACTAGAACAAATATATTCTAAAATTTGTATGGAAACACAAAAGATCCTGCATTGCCAAAACAATCTTGAGAAAGAAAAACAAAACTAGAGGTTATCATTATTGCTGATTCCAAACCACATTATAAAACTGCAGGCATCAAAACAGACCCCTAAGGTGGCAGAGTTGAAGGACATGCGCTCATCTTCTGCGAGAACTCCAAAATTGCAACTAGCTGCTGAGCAACCACTGAAAGGAGAATATTGGATCCCACCAAAAAATGATACCCCACATCCAAGGGTAAAGGAGAAGCCCCAACAAGACGGTGAAGTGAAGTCGCTTAGTTGTGTCCAACTCTTTGCAACGCCATGGACACTAGGCTCCTCCGTCCATGGGATTTTCTAGGCAAGAGTACTGGAGTGGGTTGCCATTTCCTTTTCCAGGGATCGAACCCAGGTCTCCCACACTGTAGACAGACGCTTTCCGTCTGAGCCACCACTTGATCTTAGCCAGATGGTAGGAGGGGAGAAATCACATTTAGAATCAATCCCTATACCCGCCAGAGACGCTTGGAGGGCTCAAACAAAACCTTGTGTACATCAGGACCCAGAGACCCCACAGGAGACTGAGCCACGCCTGCCTTTGAGTGTTTGAGTGTCTCCTGCGGAGGCATGGGTCAACAGTGGCCTGTTGGGGGGACAGGGGCTCTGGCTGCAGCAGACCTGGGAGGCACAGCATGCGGCCTAAGGCCTCTTGGAGGAGGCTGCCATTAGCTCAACCATACAGCCACCGAGCAGATGACCCACAAACTGGAGAACAGTTATAGCAAAGAAGTTCTCGCACTGTTGCAAAAGTTCTAAGGCCCAAAGCAGATTTCTCAACCTGGGGATCCGGCAAAGGGACTGAGAATCCCCAGGGAACTTGACTTTGAAGGCCAGTGGGATTTGATTACAGAACTTCCACAGGACTGGGGACCAGACTCTTGGAGGGTACAACAAAAACTTGTACACACCAGGACCCAGGAGAAAGGAGCAGTAACCCCATAAGAGAGTGAGCCAAACTTGCCTAGGAGCATCCCAGAGTGTCCAGCAGAGGCATGGATCAACAATGACCTGCTGTGGGTCATGGCACTGAAAGGGAGGGAACACAGTCCCACCCATCAGCAGAAAATTGGATTAAAGATTTACTGACCCACCCATCACAGCAAGATTCAGATTCACCCACAGCCAGTCCCTCCCATCAGAAACCTTCCACAAGCCTCTTACCTTTATCCATCAGAGGGCAGACAGACTGAAAACCACAATCACAGAAAACTAACCAAACTGATCACATGGTTCAAAGCCTTCTCTAACCTAATGATACTATGAGCCACCCAAGACGGATGGGTCATGGTGGAGAGTTCTGGCAAAACATGGTCCACTGGGGAAGAGAATGGCAAACCACTTCAATATTCTTGCCTTCAGAACCCCATGAACAGCATGAAAAGGCAAAAAGATATGACACTGAAAGATGAACTCCCCAGGTTGGTAGGTGCCCAGCTGTTACTGAAGAAGAGTGGGTAAATAGCTCCAGAAAGAGCGAAGAGGCAGAGGCAGAGCAAAAACAATGCCCAGTTGCAGATGTGACTGGTGATGGAGGTAAAGTCCGATGCTCTAAAGAACAATACTGCATAGGAACCTGAAGGGTTAGGTCCATGAATCCAGGTAAATTGGAAGTGTCAAACAGAAGATGGCAAGAGTGAACACTGACATTTTAGGAATCAGTGGACTAAAATGGACTAGAATAGACAAATTTAATTCAGATGACCATTATATCTACTGCTGTGGGCAAGAATCCCTTAGAAGAAATGGAGTAGCCCTCACACTCAAAAAAACACTCTGAAATGAAGTACTAGGGTGCAATCTCAAAAACGACAGGATGATCTCGTTTTGTTTCCAAGGCAAAGCATTCAATATCACAGTGATCCAAGTCTATACCCCCACAACCAATGCCAAAGAAGCTGAGGTTGAATGGTTCTGTGAACACCCACAAGGCCTTCTAGAACTAACACCAAAAAAAGATGTCCTTTTCATCAAAGGGGACTGGAATGAAAAAGTAGTTAAGACGTACCTGGAGTAACAGCCAAGTTTGGCCTTGGAGTACAAAATGAAGCAGGGCAAAGGCTAACAGAGTTTTGCCAAGAGAACACACTGGTCATAGCAAACACTCACTTCCAACAACATCAGAGACAACTCTACACATGGATATCACCAGATGGTCATTATCGAAATCAGATTGATTATATTCTTTGCAGCCAAAGATGGAGAAGCTCTATACAGTCAGCAAAAACAAGATTGGGAGCTGACTGCGGCTCAGATCATGAACTCCTTATTGCAAAATACAGACTTAAATTGAAGAAAGCCGGGGAAACCACTAGACTATTCAGAAATGACATAAATCAAATTCATTACGATTATACAGTAGAAGTGACGATAAATTCAAGGGATTAGATCTGATAGAGTACCTGAAGAACTATGGATGGAGGTTGTAACACTGTATAGGAGGTGGTAAACAAAATCACCCCCAAGAAAAAGAATGCAGAAGGCAAAATGGTTGTCTGAGGAGGCCTTACAAATAGCTGAGAAAAGAAGAGAAGCTAAAGGTGAAGGAGAAAAGGAAAGATATACCCATGTGAATGCAGAGTTCCAAAGAGCAAAGAGAGATGAAAGAGCCTTCCTAAGTGATCAGTGCAAAGAAATAGAGGAAAACAATAGAATGGGAAAGACTAGAGATCCCTTCCAAGAAAATTAGAAATATCAAGGAAATATTTCATGCAAAGATGGGCACAATAAAGGACAGAAATGGTATGGACCTAAAAGAAGCAGAAGAGATTAAGAAGAGGTGGAAAGAATACACAGAAGAACTATACAAAAAAGATGTTAATAACCCAGATAACCACGACAGTGTGATCACTCACCTAGAGCCAGACATCCTGGAATGTGAAATCAAGTGGGCCTTAGGAAGCATCGCTATGAACAAAGCTAGTGGAGGTGATGGAATTCCAGTTGAGCTATTTCAAATCCTAAAAGATGATGCTACGAAAGTGCTGCACTCAATATGCCAGCAAATTTGGAAAACAAAGCAGTGGCCACAGGAAAAGTCAGTTTTCATTCCAATCCGAAAGAAAGGCAATGCCAAAGAATGTTCAAACTACCACACAATTGCACTCATCTCACATGCTAGTAAAGTAGTGCTCAAAATTCTCCAAGCCAGGCTTCAGCAATATGTGAACCATGAACTTCTAGATGTTCAAGCTGGTTTTAGAAAAGGAAGAGGAAGCAGAGATCAAATTGCCAACAACTACTGGCAAGTGTTGAAAAAAGCAAGAGAAATTCCAGAAAAACATTTACTTCTGCTTCATTGACTACACTAAATCCTCTGACTGTGTTCACTTCAGTTCAGTCGCTCAATCACATCTGACTCTTTGCAACCCCACGGACTGCAGCACGCCAGGCCTCCCTGTCCATCACCAACTCCCAGAGTTTACTCAAACCCATGTCCATTGAGTCAGTAATGCCATCCAATCATCTCATCCACTGACTGTGTAGATCACAACAAACTCTGGAAAATTCTTAAAGAGATGGGAATACCAGACCACCTCAACTGCCTCCTGAGAAATCTGTATGCAGGTCAAGAAGCAACAGTTAGAATTGGACATGGAACAATGGACTTGTTCAAAATTGGGAAAGGAGTACATTAAGGCTGCATATCATCACCCTGCTTATTTAACTTATATTCAGAGTACATCATGAGCAATGCCAGGCTGGATGAAGCACAAGCTGGAATCAAGATTGCCAGGAGAAATATCAATAACCTCAGAAATGCGGATGACACTATCCTTGTGGCAGAAAGCAAAGAGGAACTAAAGAGCCACTAAAGTGAAAGAGGAGAGTGAAACAGTTGGCTTAAAACTCAACTTTCAAAAGACTAAGATCATGGCATCTGGTCCCATCACTTCACAGCAAATAGATGGGGCAACAGTGGAAACAGGGAGACTTTAGTTTCCTGGGTTCCAAAACCGCTGCAGATGGTGACTGCAGCCATGAAATGAAAAGATGCTTGCTCCTTGGAAGAAAAGTCATGACCAATCTAGATAGCATATTAAAAAGCAGAGACATTACTTTGCCAACCAATCTCCGTATAGTCAAAGCTATGGTTTTTCAGTAGTTGTCTATGGATGTGAGAACTGGATCATAAAGAAAGCTGAGTGCTGAAGAATTGATGCTTTTGAACTGTGGTGTTGGAGAAGACTCTTGAGAGTCTCTTGGACTGCAAGGAGGTCAATACAGTCCATCCTAAAGGAAATCAATCCTGAATATTCACTGGAAGGACTGAAGCTGAAGCTCCAACACTTTGACCACCTGATGCAAAGAACTGACTCACTGAAACAGACCCTGACTCTGGGAAAGAGTGAAGGCAGAAGGAGAAGGGGACAAGAGAGGATGAGATGGTTGGATGGCATCACCGACTCAATGGATATGAATTTGAGCAAGCTCCGGGAGATGGTGAAGGACAAGGAAGCCTGGTGTGCTGCAGTCCAGGGGGTTGAAAAGAGTCAGATACAACTGAGCGACTGAACATCAACAACAAATGTGTACAGTGGATAGCTAGCAGGAACCTGCTATAAACCACAGGAAGCTGAGCTCTGTGATGACCTAAATGGGTGGGAAAGAGGTGAGGAGGAGGGAAGTCCAGGAGGGTTAGGATATATGTACACATATAGCTGATTCACTTTATTGTACAGAAGAAACTACACAACATTGTAAAGCAATTATAATCCAGTACTTTGGCCATGTGATGCAAAGAACTGGCTCATTGGAAAAGACTGATGGTGGGAAAGATTGAAAGCCAGAGGAGAAGGGGATTACAGAGGATGAGATGGCTGAATGGCATCACCAACTCGATGGACTTAAGTTTCAGCAAGCTCCAGGAGTAGGTGATGGACAGGGAAGCCTGGCATGCTGCAGTCCGTGGGGTGGCAAAGAGCTGGACACGACTGAGAGACTGAACTGACTAACTGAATCACAACAATATGGTACTGGCTGGAAACAGACACAGATCAACAGAACAGAATAGAGAGCTCAGAAATGAACCCACAACTATATAAGCAATTAATCTATGATAAAAGGGGCAAGAATACACTGTGTGGGCAAGACTGCCCCTTCAATAAACAGTGTTGGGAAAACTGGACAGCTACATGTAGAAGGATCAAACTGGACTACTCTCTCACACCATGTACAAAAATAAATTCAAAATACATTAAAGGCTTATATCTAAGACATGAAACCAAAAAACTTACAGAAAAAAGCATAGACAGTAAACTAGAGCACCACAACAAGGTGAGACACCTGAGCACCACAACTACAAAGTAGCCCCCGTACAAGCTCGCTGCAACCAGAGAAAGCCCTCATGCAGCAACAAAGACCCAGCACCCACAAAAACAAACGTTAAACTTCCAAAACACTTTATATGGAAAGACAAAGGAACTTTAGAAATAGCTAAAACAACTTCCAAAAAGAAAAATAAGAATAAAGCAGAAGGAATCTACTGATTTCAGGATTTACTCTACAGCTACACTAATTAAGACCATGTGGTACTGATATAGGTAACAGATAAATGTTACAGGATAAACAACCTATAAATAGATTCACACAATATGCCCAAATGATTTCTGATAAAGTGCAAAAGCATCTTAATGGAGGAACGATACCTTTTGAACAAACGCAATTGGACAACCAAAGGGTAAAATAAACAAAAAAGAAGAAACTTCAACCTCAAATCTATAGATTATATAAGAATGACTCAAAATGGATCAAGGACTTTAAAAATAGGAGAAAATCTTCAGATCTAAGAGTAAATAAAGAGTTCTTAGATTTGACACCAAAACCATGATCTATAAAGTAAAAACTAACTGGACTTCATCAAAATTAAAAACTTTTACTCCATGAAAGACTTTGCTTAAGAGGATAAAGGGGGAAGGTAGAGAGTGGGAATAAATATTGAGTAATTTAGTAACTACATATTCAACAAAGGACTAGTATCTAGATAATACAAGGAGAACTCAAAACTTAACAGTAAAAATATAAAGAGTTCAATTAGAAAATGGGCAAATGACATGAAGAGTCATTTCACTGAAAAGGATAAACTGATGGCTAATAAACATATGAACAGGTTTTCAACATCAGTAGCCACTACAGAAAATGTAAATTAAAACCACAATAAGGTATCAGAACTGCTAAAATGAAAATAGTAACAACACCAAATGCTAGTGAGGATGTGGAGAAGTTAGAACAGTCATACACTGCCACTAGGAATGTACAATGATACTATCAGTCTAGTAAACAGGTTGGCAGTTTCTTAAACCATGAACAGGCAACTACCATATGACCCAGAAACTCATGGATATTTACTCCAGAGAAATGAAAACTTACCATGATATTATAATTAAGAAAATATATACATTTTGGTCTTAATCCATGGATCCTGGCACACAGCTCCAAAATTCCTATAATTTCCTAACTGACATAGAGCAAAGGTATAAAAATGGTATGAATTTAACAGAAGCAGAAGATATGAAGAAGAGGTGGCAAGAAAACACAGAAGAATTATACAAAAAACATCTTAATGACCTGGATAACCACAATGGTGTGGTCACTCACCTAGAGCCAGACACTGGAGTGTGAAGCCAAGTGGGCCTTAGGAGGCATTACTATAAACAAAGCTAGTGGAGGTGAAGGATTTCCAGCCGAGCTACTTCAAATCCTTAAAGATGATTCTGTTCAAGTACTGCATTCAATATGCCAGCAAATTGAGAAAACTAAGCAGTAACCATAGGACTGCAAAAGGTCAGTTTTCATTCCAATCCCATTAAAGAACAATGCCAAAGAATGTTCCAACTACCACACAACTGAGCTCATTTTACCTGCTAGCAAGGTAATGCTCAAAATTCTTCAAGCTAGGCTTCAACAGTATGTGAACCAAGAACTTCCAGATGTACAAGCTGGATTAAAATAGGCAGAGGAAGCAGAGATCAAATTGCCAACATCCTTTGGATCATAGAAAAAGCAAGGGAATTTCTGAAAAAAATTATCTACTTCTGCTTTCTTGACTATGCCAAAGCCTTTTACTGTGTGGATCACAAAAAAACTGTGGAAAATTCTTCAAGAGATGGGAACACCACACCACCTGACTTGCTTCCTGAGAAATCTGGAGGTCAAGAAGCAACAGTTAGAACCGGACATGGAACAACAGACTGGTTCCAAATTGGGAAAGGAGTACGTCCACACTGCGTATTGTCACCTTGCTTATTTAACTTATATGCAGATTACATCATGAGAAGTGTTAGCCTGGATGAAGCACAAGCTGGAATCAAAACTGCAGGAGAAATATCAATAACCTCAGATATGTAGATGACACCACCCTTATGACAGAAAGCAAAGAACTAAAGAGCCTCTTGATGAAAGTGAAAGAGAAGAGTGAAAAAGTTCGCTTAAAACTCAACATTCAGAAAACTAACATCACAGCATCTGGTCCCATCACTTCATGGCAAATAGATGGGGAAACTGGAAAAAGTGACAGCCTTTATTTTTTGGGCTCCAAAATCACTGCAGATGGTGACTGCAGCCATGAAATTAAAAGACACTTGCTCCTTGGAAGAAAAGCTATGACAAACCCAGACAGCATATTAAAAAGCAGAAACATCACTTTGCTGACAAAGGTCAGTATAGTCAAAGCTACAGTTTTTCCACGGTCATCTACAGATGTCGGAGTTGGACCATAGAGAAGCCTAAGTGCCAAAGAATTGATGCTTTCAAGCTATGGTGCTGGAGAAGACTCTTGAGAGTCCTTTGGACAGCAAGGAGATCAAACCAGTCAATCCTAAAGGAAGTCACCTCAATATTCATTGAAAGGACTGACGCTGAAGCTCTAATAGTTCCGCCACCTGATGCAAGGAGCCAACTCACTGGAAAAGACCATGATGCTGGAAAAGATTGAGGGCAAGAGAAGGTGGCAATAGAGGATTAGATAGTTGGATGGCATCATCGACTCAAAGGACATGAGTTTGAGCAAACTCAGGGAGATGGGGAAGGACAGGGGCACCTAGTGTCCTACAGTACATGGGGTTGCAAAGTCAGACACGACTGAGTGAACAGCAAGGAATGCTGCCTGCATTAAAATCTCTGAAGAAAGGCATTTGGAGGCTTCCAGGCTGGTGAGCATAGGGAGGTGCTGGGAGAATGACAGGCCTGGGGAGGACGCAGAAGCTCCATGCCTCCCCTAAGTCCTGCCCTGTGCACCTCTTCTATCTAGCTCTTCCTGAGTTGTGTCCCTTCATAATAAACTAGTAATCTCTTAAGTAAATTTCCTTCCTGAGTTCTGCAAGCTGTTCTAGCAAATTACTGAACCCAAGGAAAGGATCGTGGGGACTTCTGTCTTTTGACTTGCAACCAGTCAGTCAGAAGCATGGGTGACAACCTGGCCTTGAGAGTGGTGTCTGAAATGGGACAGTCCCGTGGGAGCTGACAACTAACTCCAGGTAGATGGTGTCAGAATTGAGTTAAACTGCAGAACACCACCGGTCTGAACTAGAGGACTGCTTGGTAGGGGGAAAAATACCACTAATCTGTTCAGAAGAATTCTGAGTTTTCAGAGAGAAAAACAGCGAGTAGTTTTTTCTTGTACGTTGACACCAAAACCTGTGAATGACCGTATGCAGCAGTCTTATTCAGAGTCAAAAACTGGATATCACTTGAAACAAACTATGGTATACCCATACCATGTAATACTAGTGAGTAGTAATAAAAAGGAGCAAACTGGATACATTAAACAACTTGAACGAATCTTTAGACAATTAAAAGAAGTCAGAAGTACCAATCCCAAAATGTCCTATTACAGTTCCATTTATAGAACATTCTTAAGATGACAAAAATTATGTAAACTGGAGAGCAGGCTAGTGGTTGGTAGGAGTTAAGAAGTGGGTGTGACTACAGAAGGGAAACAGGAAGGATCCCTGGGTGATAGAATTGTTCTGTATCTTCACTGTATCAATGTCAACATCCTGATGGTCATATTGTACTCATCCTGTTACATGTTAGCAACTGAGAGAGGGTACACAGGGTCTGTCTCTGAATATTTTTCTTAAAATTATGTATGATCTACAAGCATTTCAAAATTTTAAAAGTCTACTCCTTTTTCCCCCATATATAAGAAAGCATAAACAGATGAACATAAAGTTAACAAAGAATTAAAAGTTAAAAAAGTCCTTCCCCTCTCCTGCTTCAATGTCTACCTTTTAACTGTGTGCTAACTACATGATGGACTTTTTACTCTCTTGCAACTGCTGAATCTTTCATATAGAAGAATAAACATAAGAATAAAAAACATGCTGTGATTATAAATAATGTAATCTCTTTACCAATGTTCCCTGGAAACGTCCTGGCTTTTTATACCATGCTTTGTTGCCTTCCTCTTCACAGACACACAGATGATCCATAAGTCCGTTACTATATAGAAAACATTTTCCTAACAAAGAAGATTACAATGGTCAACAATTATTTCAGACAAGTGTATTATTTTTACAGATGATCAAATAAAAAATACCAGGAGCAGGATGAACAAGACACAATTTTGTCTTCACCTTTTAGGATGAAAAAAACAATCTGATTTGTTTAATGACAGCACTGGGCTCTACACTCACAGTGGTGAAAAGCAATTGAATAAGTGACTGGATTCTGTGTGCAGGTCTATAGTCAAAAATGTACACAGAAAAAAATTCTCTTCAGTTATCTGAGGGAATGGAGAGGAAAGATAAGAGGAAAACCTCTTTTGAAAAGACAGTATGGGTGTGCGTCTTCTCTATCTGATCAGAACTCTGTGGTATGTAAGGGAAATTCTGACCAAAATGCATTATGAAACAATGCATATCTGAATCTTAAAAGAGCTCATTACAAGGAAAAAATTATATTAACTATATGAGGTGATGGATGCTGGCTAAACTTATTGTGGTAATCATTTTTCAATATATACATACATGAAATAATTATACTGTACTCCTAAAACTAACACTATGTTCTGTATCAATTACATCTCAACTGAAAAAAGTAGATTATGAAAAAATGTTTTTCATAATCTCAACCCATGCAAATAAAGCTATGCTTTGTCCCTTTCTCTGTATTTTTACTGCTTAATCTAGACACTGGCCAGCTCCCTCCTAATTGACTACAACTTTTTCTAATAATGATTCCTTCCCATTATTGGATTCATTCTTGCTCCCGTAATTGTCTTCCCCACTTAACCATATATAATGCTGTCAGTTTCATAATACACTGGTCTACCTTCAATATACAGGAAACTACTCTGCTTTTCATCCTTTCCTACAATCCACCTATTCTTTCATCTACCTGAATACCTGTTGTTCATTCTGTCTCCCTGATACACATTCAACAGGGTGGAATTTATGTATGAGCTTTTTTACAGTCTGTTTTCTGCTATTTACACACATTTGAAATGACATTATCTTTATAAAAACCGCAAAATATGGATCAAGGAATTGTTATTTTGCCTATCTAATAAAAACATGTAACTAGTCTTCTCAAAGTCCACATAAGCTCTAATGTCCAGCAATTAACCAAGCTGCTTGATAAAATATTGAATTTCCTATTACTATTCAAGCAACAGTTAGATGCCTATTGGAGGAATACTGTAGGATGGACACAGCTCTCGGACTAAAGTAGGAAGCTAGATTCAAGGCCCCTTATAAGTAAAATTCTGTTCTTACTAGTGAGGCATACACTGAAATACAAAATTGTCCTCTTCATTTGCTAGTAGGTTCATCAAAGTGTTACATGTGTTACATATATGCACACATATACACACAGCCTGTTGACTCTTGAACAACATGAGTCTAACTGTGAGGGTCTACTTATACAGATTGTTTTCAATAGTAAATACCACAGTGTTACATGATCTGCAGTTGGCTGAATCCAAGGATGAGGAACTACAAAAACAGAGGAATTATGGACACTGAGGGCCAACTGTAAATTATAGGCAGATTTTCAGCTACACCAATGGTGGGCAACATTAACCTCCTCATTCTTCAAGGGTCAACTGTACTTGTTTTCTGCCTAGACTTCATCAGGTATAACTAAGAAATGAGGAAAATGTTTCCGCATGAAGATAAAGGCATCAGTTTTCAAAAACTGGCAAAAAGAGAATTTTTTTTTTTTTTTCAATGAATGCAGTGACATTTAAAAACCTAACATAACATTTTCAGGATAAGCTGAACACATACCTTTGGGGAATGGGTTGTTTTGGGCTTGGAGTCGAATTTTAACAACATCAAAGGGTGTCACTATGAAGATACATAAAATTTCAATTAACAAGTGATATCTGTAATTTGCATAGATGTTTGTCCAAAGAAAATACACCACATGATACCTATATAATGGTTAAAACTATTTATCATAAAGTGGTTTCAAGTGTTAACATTCTAATTTTTTGCACTTGAATTTTGTTTAAAGAGGACCAACGAGAAAATGTAGTTACTTTTTTCACAGGTACTAAACTCTCATTTCGGAGAAGGCAATGGCACCCCACTCCAGTACTCTTGCCTGGAAGATCCCATGGATGGAGAAGCCTGGTAGGCTACAGTCCATGGAGTCGCTAAGAGTCGGACATGACTAAGCAACTTCACTTTCACTTTTCACTTTCATTCATTGGGGAAGGAAATGGCAACCCACTCCAGTGTTCTTGCCTGGAAAATCTCAGGGACGGGGAAGCCTGGTGGGCTGCCGTCTATGGGGTCGCAGAGTCGGAGACAACTGAAGCAACTCAGCAACAGCAGCAAACTCTCATTTATACTATTTCTACAGCTATAATTCCATTAACATTAAAGCTAAAATACTAGTATTTGTAAGAAAATGTTATCTAAGATAAAAGTGAATGTTCCAAAAGACCACTTAAATATCTAAAGATAACTATGTATTACAAGTAATCAATAATCAAATAATATAAGTCTCCCTATATTAAAGTCTCCCTCTGTTAAATTCACCTGCATCAAATAAAAACCACAGGTATTGAAAATTTGAGTAAGCTAGCCATAACTCTTTCTTGCTATCATATTGTGTTACTGTATATGGGAACAGTGCAGCAAAGGAAAATGGGCATTATGGTCTGAAGTAAAATACTATATTCTAAAGCAATTAGTTTACATTTGTTCTAACCATCTTGGGCTTCCTGGTGGCTCAGACAGTAATGAATCTGCCTGCAATGTAGGAGACCTGGGTTCAACCCCGGGCTCAGGAAGAGCCCATGGAAAAGAAAATGGCAACCCACTCCAATATTCCTGCCTGGAGAATTCCATCGACAGAGAAGCCTGGTGGACTACACTCCATGGGATCACAAAGAGTCAGACACGACTGAGAGATGAACGCCTGCTATCTTATTTAAATAAACTAGCCAACTCGTTCAAATGTTAAACTGGCACCTACTGTGTCATTTGGCTGTGTCTATAAGAAATTCATTTAAAGACAGAGAAATGTAGTCCAGAGAAATTTAAGCAATTCACTAAAAGCAAAGTAAATGATCATCTGAATTTGTTGGTACTGTAAGTTATCCACCTTCTATGTTTTTCATCATGCTCATATTTAACCCCGTATTTTTACTATTTTAAAAAGGATAACAGTCATAAAAGTTTGATATTGACAGAGACCTCAAAGAACTTCAGATCTAAGCCCCTAAATTTAGAGAGGGAAAATTAAGTTCAAAGAGAATAAAGACAATCCCAAAGTACATTCATCCTGAGAACGGCAAAGCAAAGACTAAAATGCTAGTCTCTCGATTCTCTGTCCAGGGCTCTTTCCTGTTATCATGATGAAGCATGAATGATAATATCATCAGTATTTCAGAGTAAAACTCAAGTGGGATCAATAATTCATTCAGATACATAATCTACATCCAACATTATTGTACCCATCAGTGATGTCAGTATAGCTCCAGTGCAAGAGGCGAACATTTGCTGAAGCGGCGTCACTGTTGTAATTGGTGGTCCCTCTGATTCAGGATCCATATCCTTAACTAACAACAGCAAAATCTGTTAAAGAAAAGCAAGATGTAAAATAAAAATGTAACAGAAGATGCCCTCAAAACTAACTGCTAAAAGTTAAATAAACTATAAAAACTAAAACCAGTATAACTATCAAAGCACATCTTGACCAGCAGAAGTATACACATAAGTTCTATACGCAAAGGCACAACACGGTTGTCATTAACAGAACATGTTCTCAGATGTTCCAAAGGTGTAATGTACTTCAGCTAAGCTATGTGAGCAGCATCACATTTGCAAGACAAATCAACAGGGCATTAAGAAAACAGAATCTGGCCATGGGACAGAATGAAAGCAGCTGACCAGTAAGACTCAAAATCAGAATTCGGTCTCATAAGAACCACTCAGATACTTGAATCTAGTAGAGTTATCAGCAAATATAGCACTATTTTTATTGCACTGCAAACACTGCTGCAAAAGTACAAAATAAACCAAAAGCATAACCTTCATAAAAAGCATTATTTAGAAATAAGATAGTGAGAAAGGCAACATATACTCTTTCTGAAAAACTCAACACAAGAGTATAAAATTCACTTATAAACTTACTAAAAAAATAACCATGGGCAACATACAGTATCATCTTTCCAAAGGTCTATGTACACAAAAACGCAAATATGGAGGCAGATTACATCTAACCAAATATGTACAAACATTCAAGTATCTATACATGCATCTTTTTTGAAAGACAAAATAGATTAACACCATTCATAGCTTTTAGTAGCCAACTTTGATGCTTAAAAAATAGATGTATTAATAAATACAGATTGACATTATCATTTTTAATGCTTTCATGGTATTCAATTATATTTATTTCGCCTCTTAGATATTCAGGTTATTGCCAATTTATTAATTCTTTAATTTCATAAACTCTCATATAAATATCTTTATACATACATCTTGTTGTAGTGTCTTTACAATTACTATAGGAGAAAAAGTAAGATTACTAGGCTAAACTAAAAACCTGAGAAAAATTACCAGTGCTTTCCAGAAAGACTGGACCAATTTTTATTTCTATGGAAATATATGAGTTACTGTTAGCCCATAAATTCACCAACACTCTCTCATACTTTTTCTGACCCATTTGAAAGTAGACTGCATACATCATACCCCCTTCATCCTATACACCTCAGAATACTTTCATATAATTGAGGTCCAATTACCAAATTTAGGAAACAATACTGACAGTATTCTAAAGTTCATTTTCCAATTCTGTCAATTATCCCAATTACAACCTTTATAAAAAAGAATGCTTCTATTGTTTCTTTAGGCTTTTAGTATTTACCTACCTGATTTAAGTCTTTTCCTCAACTCTATGTTCCAATATTTTATTGTTTGTAACATCAGTATCTGAAAATCTGTAGTGAAAAAAGAAAGAAACTGTCTTATCTTTTCACACAGGAAACAGATAGCAAACCTAAAGGAAAGGAGTATATAAAAAAACTTTAAAACATAAATCAACTAATATTTATTAACTATTATTATGAAATATTTTATTAAGTACTTTGCAGAATATGAAGAGCACTCCAGAAATATTATCATTAGAGTTATAAAAGTATTATCACACAAAAATCTTCATATTATCCCAGCGAATATACTCTACTTGAAAAGCAGACAATTCTAAACCTGAACATACTGACCCATCTTAGTATCAACAGGAGATGAACCACCAGATTTTGTGACGCTTGGAGGAAATCCAGACTAAAGTAACATGGTAAACATGTGCATGTTGCCACAGTACAGGAGAAGGTAACACTCTGGTCTACAGGACTAAGGTCTTAGCTGCTTCAAGTGAAAGTATGGTGGGAAAAAAGGTGGCAGGGAGGCACACTGTTCTAGAATAAAGGAATCCACTCAAATGCATCCTGGTTTAAATAAGAGAATTTTAAACAGCCAGTTTGAAAGTAACTAAAGAAATCTGAATGTGGTTGCATATCAGATATTTTTAAAGTATTCTTGATTTTGTTTGGTGGATAATGTTATTGTGCGTACATAAGAGGTCTTTTGGAATGATTTTGTTTGCTGCCTACTGTACAATATTACGGACTTCTATCTATAGTCCTTCAGGCACTCTGTTTATTAGATCTGATCTCTTGAATCTGTCAAATTTCCTCTTCTTCAACAAACTATGCAAAGAAATAGAGGAAAACAACAGAAAGGGAAAGATTAGAGTTCTCTTCAAGAAAATCAGAAATATAAAGGAACATTTCATCCAAAGATGGGCACAATAAAAGAAAGAAGTGGTAAAGGCCTAATAGAAGCAGAAGAGATCAAGAAGAGATGCACAGAAGAACTGTACAAAAAAGGTCTCAATGACCCAGATAACCATGATGGTGTGATCATTCACCCAGAGCCAGACACTGTAGAGTGTTAAGTCAAGTGGGCCTCAGGAAGTAATGCTATCAGTAAGGCTAGTGGAGGTGATGGAATTCCAACAAAGCTATTTAAAATCCTAAAAGATGATGCTATCAAAGTGCTGCACTCAATATGTCAGCAAATTTGGAAAACACAGCAGTGGCCATAGGACTGGAAAAGGTTGATCCGCATCCCAATTCCCAAGAAGGGGAGTACTAAAGAATGTTCAAACCACTGGACAATTACACTCATCTCCCATGTTACTAAGGTTACGCTCAAACTCCTCAAAGTTAGACTAGCATCACGTGAACTGAAAACTTCCAGGCATACAAGCTGGATTTAGAAAAGGCAGAGGAACCAGAGACCAAATTGCCAACACTTTCTGGATCATAGAGAAAGCAAGGGAATTCCAGAAAAACATCTACCTCTGTTTCATTGACTATGCTAAAGTCTTTGACTGTGTGGATTGTAACAAACTGTGGAAAGCTCTTAAAGAGAAGGGAATACAAGACCATCTTATCTGTCTCCTGAGAAACCTGCATGTGGGTCAAGATGCAACAGTTAGAACTCTGTATGGAACAACTGACTGGTTCAGGATTGAGAAAGGAGTACAACAAGGCTGTTGTTTACTGTCATCCTGTTTATTTAACTTATACACAGAGCACATCATGAGAAATGCCAGGCTGGGTGAGTTACAAGCTGGAATCAAGATTACCAGGAGAAATATCAACAACCTCAGATAAGCGGATAATACCACTCTAATGAGAGAAAGCAAAGAAGAACTGAAGAACCTCTTCATGAGAGTGAAAGAGGAGAGTGAAAAAGCCAGCTTACAACTAAATATTGAAAAAAAAACTAAGATCATGGCATCTGGTTCCATCACTTCATGGTAAACAGAAGGGGAAAAGATGGAAGCAGTGACAGATTTCCTCTTCTTGGGCTCTATAGTCACTGCAGATGGTGCCTGCAGCTGTGAAATTAGAAGACAACTGCTTCTTGGCAGAAAAGCTATCACAAACCTGTGTTAAAAAGCAAAGACATCACTTTGCAGACAAAGGTCCGTATAGTCAAAGCTATGGTCTTTCCAATAGTCACATATGGTTGTGAAAACTGGACCATAAAGAAGGCAGAGCATTGAAGAATTGATGCTTTTGAACTGTGGTGCTGGAGAAGACTCTTGAGAGTCCCTTGGACAGCAAGGTCAAATCAGTCAATCCTAAAGGAAATCAACCCTGAATATTCATTGGAAAGAATGATGTTGAAGCTCCAATACTTTGGCCATCTGATGCGAAGAGCTGACTCATTGGAAAAGACCCTGATGCTGGGAAGAAATGAGGGCAAGAGAAGAGGGAGACAGAGGATGAGATAGTTGAATGGACAATGGACTGACTCAGTGGATGGACCCAGTGGACATGAGTTTAAGTACGCTCCTGGAGATAGTGAAGGACAGGGAAGCCTGGCATGCTGCAGTCCATGGGCTTGCAAAGCTGGACATGACTGAGCGACTGAACAAGAGAATCAAGTGATAACCTTGGGATTTTGATTTCATCTGCTTGATGATTAGTCTCGCTCAGTGTCTTTTCACACATTGTTGGTCATTTGTACCTTATCTTTGAAAAATGTCTATTAAGGTCTTCTATCCATTTTTAAATCAAATTATTTGGTTTTTAAGCTGTAGGTGCTTCATAAATATTTTGGATACTAGACTCTTAATAGATATATTGTTTGTAAATATTTTTCTCCCATTCTATAGACTGTCCTTTTACTACAGTTTACTGCCTTTGGTGTATAGAAACTTTTCAGTTTAATATACTTTCATTTTTATTGTTGTTTCTCATGTCACATCCAAGAAATCACTGCCAAGATAAATGCTACGAAGCTGCTATCCTGTTTTCTTCTAGGAGTTTTTATATTTGGGGCCTCATGCTTAAACCTTAATCCATTCTGAGTTGATTTTGTATATGGTATAAGAAAAAGGTCAAAGTTCTTAATGTAGCCAAATTTATTGATCTTTTCCTTTACAGATAACACTTTTTTGTGCTTTCTTTAAACAATCTTTCCCTACTCAAATGTCCAAAACATATTCATCTATATTTCTCCCTAAAAGTTTTAAACTTTTGCTATCACCAAATTTTAAATCCTTAATCCATGACTGAGTGACAAAACTTTCACCTTCAATCCATGCAGAAGTATTTTAATAGCATGTGAAGCAGTGATCCAGTTTCACCTTTTTCCATGTTAAAACAGATAACCACTTTACCCAGCTCCAATATTAAATCCCTCTGGGACTTCCCCAGTGGTCCAGTGGTTAAGACTTTGTCTTCCAATGCAGGGGGTACAGGTTCAATTCCTGGTCAGGAAGCAAGGATCCCCTAGGCCTCAGGGCCAAAACATGGAAAGATAAAAGCAATACTGTAACAGACTCCAAAAAGACTTTTAAAATAGTCCATGTCAAAAAATATATATATTAAAAAAAATATTAAATCCCTCCTTTCTCCTTTAAACTGACATACTACTTGGTCAAAACTAAGTTTCATTTCGGTATGGAATTGCTTCTGGTCTCTCTATTCTATTTGCCAACTTATGCATCCTTAAACTGTAGCACACTCTATTATTATTATGTCCTAAGAAGCCCTCCTGTTTGGTAGGGTAAGTCTACCCTCCCTGTTCCTCTTCTTCACAAGTGTCATGCTTCTCTTGGCCCTATGTTCCCTTCAGAGTTTAAAACCCATCTTACCACGTTCCTTGAAAAACCTCTTTGGGATTTTGACTCAAATTGGATTGAATCTACAGATAAAACTGGTGAGGATTTTAACTGTGAATACACTCTATTCTTTTATTTCAGTTCAGTTCAGTCGTTCAGTCGTGTCCGACTCTTTGCGACCCCATGGACTACAGCACGCCAGGCTTCCCTGTCCATCACCAACTCCCAGAGTTTACTCAAACTCATGTCCATCGAGTTGGATGCCATCCAACCATCTCATCCTCGGTCGTCCCCTTCTCTTCTCACCTTCAATCTTTCCCAGCATCAGGGTCTTTTCCAATGAGTCAGTTCTTCCCATCAGGTGGCCAAAGTATTGGAGCTTCATCTTCAGCATCAGTCCTTCCAATGAATATTCAGGACTGATTTCCTTCAGGATTAACTGGTTTGATCTTGCAGTTCAAGGGACTCTCAAGAGTTTTCTCCAACACCACAGATCAAAAGCATCAGTTTTTCGGCACTCATCTTTCTTCATCCAACTCTCACATCCATAGACAATTACTGGAAAAACCATAGCTTTGACTAGACAGAACTTTCTTTCATTTATTCCGATCTTAATGTTGTTCTGAGAAGTTTTAAAATTTGTGCTATAGAGATATTGCATATTTGTGGCAGACCTAGTTCTAGGTACCTGATAATCTCTACTACTAACATAAAACAGTGTCTTCCTTTTAATCACATGTTCTCTGTACAGTTGGGCTTCCCTGATAGCTCATTTAGTAAAGAACCCACCTTCAATGCAGGAGACCCCGGTTCAATCCCTGGGTTAGGAAGATCTGCTGGAGAAGGGATAGGCTACCCACTCCAGTATTCTTGGGCTTCCCTTGTGGCTCAGCTGGTAAAGAATCCGCCCACAATGCAGGAGACCTGGGTTCAATCCCTGGGTTGCAAAGAATCCCTGGAGAAGGGAAAGGCTACCCACTCTAGTATTCTGGTCTGGAGAATTCCATGGACTGTAGTCCATGGGGTCGTAAAGAGTGGGACATGACTGAGTGACTTTCACTTGCTCTGTGCAATTAGAACATGCAACTGATTTTTTTGTCTGTTAAGCATGTACCCAGCCAATCTTGCTAAAATAGAAATCCTTTATTATTTTTAACTGTTGACTTCTAGACTCTCATGAGTTTTTTATGTAAATGTGTATGCTATGCTGTGTTCAGTGGCTCAATCATGTCTGACTCTTTGCAACTCCATAGACTATACCCTGGTTCCTCTGTCAATGGAATTCCAGGCAAGAATACTGGAGTGGGTTGCCATTTCCTCCTCCAGGCAATCTTCCCAACCCCAAGGGGTGAAACCACCTCTTGCATCAGCAGGCAGGTTCTTTACCAGTGTGCCATGTGGGAAGTCCATCAACGTGCATATTTGTCTGCAAACAATGACTGATTTCCATCATTCCTAATCATCATGCTACCATCTTAATTTCCTTTTTGTATAGCTAAAATGTCTAATACAGTCTTAGATAAATAGAGAAAATGAGTATATTTGTTCCATTTCTGAATTTTAAAAGAATTCTTCTAAGGTTACCCATGAGAATGATGTTTGCTCTAGACTTTTTATCCATTTATTTTTAAACGGACATTCTTCACCACATTAAGGAATTTTCTTTCCAATCCTAATCTGCTATAAAGACTTTCTTTTTCTTTCATTCTTTTTTCTATTCCAGTTTTACTAATGTAAAACTGATATAAAATTCGTAAGATTATTATAGTGACTTGATATATATGTATATGCTGTGAAAAAGTACCTTCTATCTAATCAATCAGCACATCCATCACCTCACATATTTAGCGATACTTGTTTTAGTGAAAACATTTAAGTTCTACTTTCTTAGCACATGTCAGTTATACAACACAGTATTATCAATTATAGTCACCATATTTTACATGAGATCTTCAATCTGTATTTCTCTTATAGCTGGAAAATTTCGCCATTTACTAACCTCTCCCTATTTCCTCCACACCCTGGCCCCTGACAACCACTTTTCTACTCTGTTTCTGATTTTTTTAAGAATCCACACACAAGAGGTACTATGCAGTATTTGGGTTTTTCTTTCTGGCTTATTTCACTGGGCATAATGTCAAGGTCCATCAGTGATGTCACAAATGGCAGTATTGCTTCTCCTGGCTGAGTAACATTCTATTTATCTATACCACATCTTATCTTCTCTCTTCACAATTTTACTGAGGATTAATTGACATACAATGAACTGCATATAAGTAAAGCTTACAACGTGAGTTTTGACCACCTGTGAAACTATCACTCATCAACAAAATGAGCATACCGGGCAGGCCCATTAGTGTCCTTCTGCCCCTTTGCCGGCGCTACTTCCCAGCTCCCATGCCTGCACCGATGCAGCTGTGAGCTGCTGTCACTACAGTCTCGTTAGAATTTCTGAAAATTCCACACGAATGGAATCACACAATATGTATTAATTTTCTTTTGGCATCTTTCATTTACCATAAGTGTTCTGACACTCATTTATGTATTGATACTTACTTCCTTTCTATTACTAAGTAGTATCCCACTGTCTAAACATACTACAATTTTTTTATTCATTCCCCGGCTGATAAAAATTTAGGTTGCTTCAAGTTGGGGACTAGTACAAATAAAGGGGCAATGAATTATTCACATATAAATCTTAAATAAATAAGTAGAAATAAAATGGCTAAATCAAACAGCAAATGCATGCTTAAATTCTTAAGAAACTGCAAATGTATTTTCCAAAGCAGTTTTATCATTTTATATTCCCACCAACATGTAAGTTCTGGTTGCTCCATATCCTTAAAACACTTGGTACAGTTATTTTTAAAACCTGTAATCATTTGAATAGCTGAGTAGTGATATCCCAATGTAGTAGTACTTTGCATTTTCCCAAGGAATAATGATGTGCATCTTTTCAAAATATGCATAATTTTATTATTTGTTGAATAGTTGGAAAATTTCACGTATTTTTTTGGTGATGAAAAGGCTATTAATACTTCGTACATAAACAATCACCAACCTTATCACAAAAAAGTAATAGCATATACTAAGCCAAAGAAAGTCTTCCCTGATGGCTCAGACAATAAAAAATCTGCCTGCAATGCAGGAGACCCAGGTTTGATCCCTGAGTTGGGAAGATCCCCAGAAGGGAATGGCTACCCACTCCAATATTCTTGTCTGGAGAATTCCATGGACGGAGGAGACTGGAGGGCTACAGTCCATGGGGTCGCAAACAGTCAGACACAACTGAGAGACCAACACACACAAGCCAAAGAAGAGAAATCCTTACTGAGTTTTATAATTTTTGGCCACTTGAGTCACTACTTGTAACATAAGAGATACAATGCTCTTCACTATATACATGGGTTTCTTGTAGCCACAAGTATTCAATTCCACAAATCACTATAAAATTTTAAATGCATAAATACTCCATTTGGTAGTGGCTACTTCCATGGGGAGTTTTAAACAGGCTATCTAACATTCATCCTTTAGATCGTCCGCAAGTATTAAACTACTCTTCTGCTACTGGGAAAAACAGACACACAATTTACCAAACAATTTACCACAATAAGCCTCATTCTAGTCATGAGACAGGTCTCAATGAACTTAACAGGATTTAAATAAAATATGTTCTCTGACAAACTAGAAAATAACAGAAAGGTATCTGGAAGTCCCTAAATAATGGGAAGCTGAATAACACCCCTCTAAACATCTCATGGATCAAAGTAAAAATTAAAAAGCATTCTTACACTTAATAATGAAGTGCTGAAGGTTTCCTTTTGATATCAAGCACATGATAAGAATATAATTACCACTACCCCTACTTAATGTTTTATTAAAGTTCCTAGCCATCTAGATAAGCAAAAAGTACATATAAACTTTATAAAGAAAAAAAAAATCAGTATTTCCAGATGACATAATTGTGAACACAGAAAACTTAAACGCATCATAGAATTACTAATATTAATAAGTTAGCAATGTTGCTAGCTATAAAAATCAATATGCTAGGCTTCCCTGGTGGCTCAGTGGTAGAGAATCTGCCTGCCAATGCAGGAGAGACAGGTTCAATCCCTGGTTCAGGAAGATCCCACATGCTGCAAGGCAAGCCTGCATGCCACAACTACTGAGCCTGTGCTCTAGAGCCTGGGAGCTGCAACTCCTGAGGCCACCTGCCACAAGTCCTGAAGCCTAAACACTCCAGAGCCTGTGCTCCACGAGAGAAGCCACCACAATGAGAGGCCCATGTACCCCACAACTAGAGAGTAGCCCGTGCTCATCACAACCAGAGAAAAAGCCTGTGCAGCAACAAAGACCCAGCACGGCCAAATAAATAAACGTTATTTTTAAAATTATAAAAAATCATTTCTATATACCTGTAATTCACAGAAAATAAACTTTAAAATAAACAGCACATACTGAGGCATGGAAGAATTTCATGTACTCTGGGGATAAGTTTCACAAAATATTCTCAAGACATCTGTTTAAAAAACATAAAATTTCACCAACTGAAAGGTCTTTCTGGGTGGAGTCCAGATGACAGAGCAGGAGGATGCTGAATTCACATCTTCTCACACCCCGGACACCTACCAGGGCTGCTGAGAGGCCCTGGCCACCTAAGGGACGGGAGGAATCCCCAAGCGACTGGGTAGGATGATGGAGAGAAAGGGGGAAAAGAAAAGTAGAGGTGGGATGGGAGAAGAAACCCTGAGGGGCAGCAGGAGGATGAGAGGGGTCACCACTCAGAGGGGCCCGCCCAAGGAACTAGGATTAGCAGGGATGCAAAGGGAGTTTGGGAGATAGTGGATCAGAGGGGAATGTGTCCAGCATCTCACCCACCCACTCAGCCACTGGCAAGCCTGCTGGGGTCTCAGACCCACCTTCTGGGGTCCCCTCCAGCCTAGAGGGTCCTGAGCCCCCACCCCCGCAAGGGCCTTTTCTAGCTGCTGGGGTCTTCAGCCTAAGCGCCTTCCTCCTCCCCTGGGGCCTTTTCTGGCTTTTTCTGCTGCTGTAGTTTTGTTTTATTTTGTTGTTGTTGTCTTATTTTCATTTCTCCTAAAATATCAAATTTTTTTTTTAATTTTTTATTCTTTCTTACTGTTTTGCTCCTTTTTCTTTGTTGCCTACCCACCCTACCCCACTGTATGGCATACAGGGGTCTCCGTTCCCTGGCCAGGGATTGGGCCTGAGCTCCCATGGTGGGAGCACCAAGTCCAAACCATTAGACCAACAGAGAATCTAGGATCCCAGGGAATGTTAATTGGTGTGAGTTACCCCAGAGGTCTTCATCTCAGCACCAAGACTCAGCTCCATCCAACTGCATGCAAACTCCAGTGCTGGACACTGCCTGCAGGTCAAACAACCAGCAAGGAGAAAACAAAGCCCCTTCCATCCAAAAAAAAAAAAAAAAAAATGAGATGACAAAACAATATGGGACAGATGAAGGAGCAAGGTAAAAACTTACAAGATCAAACAAATGAAGAGTAAATAGGCAATCTACCCAAAAAAGAATTCAGAGTATTGATAATAAAGACAACCTTAAACCTCAAAAGCAGAAGGGAGGCACCGATCAAGAAAACAGAAGAAATGTTTACCAAAGACCTAGAAGAACTAAAGAACAAACAGTGGTGAACAACACAACAACCGACAGAGAAAATACGCTAGAAGGAATTAATAACTGAAGCACAACTGAAGCAGAGAAAGTGAATGAGTGAGTGGGAAGACTGAAGGGTGGAAATAACTGTTGAAGAGCAGAATAAAGAAAAAAAAATGAAAAGAAAGGAGGGGAGTCTCAGAGACCTCTGGGACAACATTAAATGCACCAATATTTAAATTACAGGGATCCCAGGAGAAGAGAAAGATAAAGAGTCTGAGAAAATATTTGAAGAGACTATAGTCAAAAATTTCCCTAACACAGGAAAGGAAATTGTCAACTAAGTCCAGGAAGCACAGAGTCTCATATAGCGTTAAACCCAAGGAGAAACATGCTGAGACACATATTAATCAAACTAACAAAAATTAAATTCAAGGAAAAAAAATATTAAAAGCAGCAAGGGAAAAGCAACAAATAGCACACAAGGGAATCCTCATAAGGTTATCAACTGATTCTTCAACAGAAACTTGCAGGCCAGAAGGGAGTGGTGGAATATATTAAAAGTGATGAAAGAGGAAAGCCTACAACCAAGATTGCTCTATCTAGCAAGGGTTTCATTCAAAAATAATAGAGAAATCAAAACCTTTACAGTCAAGCGAAACTTAACAGAATTCAGCACCAGCAAACCAGTTTAATAACAAATGCTAAAGGACCTTCTCTAAGAAGAAGAAAACTTCTCTAGGAAGAAGAAAAATAACCACAAAAACAAAGCCAAAACAGTTAAGAAAATGATAATAGGAACATACATATTGCTAAGTACCTTGAATGTAAATAGAATGATTGCTCCAACCAAAAGACGCAGACTGGCTGAAGAGATATAAAAACAAAACCTATATATATCCTGTCTATAAGAGACCCACTTTAGACCTTGGGACACATATAAACTGAAAATGAGGAGACAAAAAATTATTCCATGCAAATGGAAATCAAAAGTTGGAGTGGCAATACTCGTATCAGATAACTAGACCTTAAAATAAAGGTTGTTTCAAGAGATAAGGAGGGCCACTACATAATGATCAAGGAATCAATACAAGGAATCAATTACATAATGATCAAGGAATCAATTACAAATATACATGCACCCAACATAGGAGCACCGCAATACATAAGGCATATACTAACAGTCATAGAAGGGGAAATACAACAACACAACAATAGTGGGGAATCTTAACACGCCACTTACACCAATGGACAAACCATGCGGTCAGAAAATAAATTAGGAAACACAAGCTTTAAATGGCACAATAAACCAGTCAGGCTTAACTGATACTTACAGGACATTCTACCCAAAAGTGGCAAAACACACTTTCTTCTCAAGTGCATACAGAACACTCTCCAGGAGAGATCACATCTTCATCCACAAATCAAGTCTTAGTGAATTTAAGAAAACTGAAATCATATCAAGCATCTCTTTTAACCACAATGCTGAGATTAGAAATCAATTATAAGAAAAAAAAAAACCTGCCAAAAAAAAAAACAAACACATGGAGGCTAAGATCTACACTACTAAATGACCAAGAGATCACTAAAAGAAATATCAAAGAGGAAATCAAAAAAACATAGAAACAAACGACAGTGAAAAACACAACTTAAAATCTACAGAACAAAGGAAAAGCAGTCCTAATGGAAATTTGTAGCAACTCAATCTCATCTCAAGAAACAAGGAAAATCTCCAACAAACAATTGGGTGCTTCCCTGGTGGCCCCGTTGGCAAAGAATCTGCCTACAGTGCAGGAGACCTGGGTTCGATTCCTGGGTTGGAAGATCCCCCTGGTGAAGGGCATGGCAACCCACTCCAGTGTCCTTGCCCGGAGAAGCCTGGCAGGCTACAGTCCATTTGGTCGCAAAGAGACACCACTGAGCGACTAACACTTTCACTTTCAACCTTACAACTAAAGCAACTAGACAAAGAAGGGGAAAACCCCTAAAGTTAGCAGAAGGAATAGATCATAAAGACCAAAGCAGAAATAAATAAAATAGAAATAAAGGTCAATAAAATTAAAAGTTGGTTCTTTGGGAAGATCAAGTTGATAAACATTTAGCCAAGGTCATCAAGAAAAAAAGGATAGGATTCAAATCAATAAACTCAGAAATGAAAAAGCAGAAATTACAACTCATGCCATGAAATACATAAGGGACTACTATAAGCAACTGTATGCCAATAAAATGGACAACCTGAAATAAATGTATAAATTTTTAGTAAAGTACTATCTTCCAAGGCTGAACCTGGAAGAAATAGAAAACATAAACAGATCAATCCATAAGTAATGAAGTTGAAGCTATAATTAAAAATCATCCAACAAATAAAAGTCCAGAACAGATGGCTACACAAGCAAATTCTGTTAAATATTTAGGGAGGAGCTAAATACCTATCCTTCCTATACTTCTCAAACACTTCCCAAAAAAACTGCAGAGGGAAGAACACTCCCAAACTGATTCTATGAGGCCACCATCACCCTGATACCAAAACCTGACAAAGATATCACAAAAAAAGAGAAAACTAAAGACCAGTATTGCTGACGAATACAGACACAAAGCTCCTCCATGAAATCCTACCAAACAGAATCCAACAACACATTAAACGGATTATATGCCATGATAAAGTGGGATTTATCCCAAAGCAAAGATTCTTCAATATACACAAAATCCATGTGATATACCAGACTAACAAACTGAAGAATAAAATCCACACGATCATCTCAACAGATTCAGAAAGCATCTGTCAAAATTCAGCACCCATTTATCATAAAAACTCTCCAGGAAATGGGCACAGGGGAACCTACCTCAATACCATAAAGGCCATACTGACAAACCCGCAGCACAGATCATTCTCAGTGGTGAAAAACCAAAAGCATTTCCTCTAAAATTAGGAACAGGACAAGGATATCCACTCTCACCACTTTCATTCAACATAGTTTTGGAAATCCTAGCCACGGCAATCATAGAAGAAAGAGAAATAAAAGGAATACAAATTGGAAAAGAAGAACTAAAACTGTCACCTTTTGCAGATGACATGACACTATACAAAGAAAATTCTAAAGATGCCATGCCCTCCTCCAGGGGATCTTCCCAACCCAGGGATCCAACCCAGGTCTCCTGCATTGCAGGCAGATTCTTTACCGTCTGAGCCAGCAGGGAAGCAGTCAGTAAGTATGGTAAAGCAGTCTCTGATCGAATTCAGGACACCCTACCCCCCAAAACAATACCTATTGAAAATTTCAAGCTGAAAAAGTCTGAGAATATAGCAGAAACAAGAATGTCCCTCTAAACTTCCCTGCCCTGTCCTCTCCTGAAATAAAACCATAGCACTTTCATGTCAGAGGTGCCCTCCCTACATCTCTTCCTCTTATTAATCTGCTAGTGTCAGTTTAACGTTCAGATCCAGCCAAGGACCATAAGAGAGTTGAGGAAAACCTTTTCCGCCCTTTCCACTATTCTTCTACATAGTTTTCTTATTTCCTGGTTTTCTTTTTTTTTTCCAAATGAACCTAAAATAATTCTGTCCACAAAATTTTTAGGATTCCTATTCATATATGCATAGGGTATATATCCGGAAGAGATTACAACTTGTAACCATAGTTTCCTCTATAGAAGGAACTAATTTGGAACTTCATACAACTGAACTTCTAACTTGTGCATATATTACTTTTTAAAAAGTAAAAATCGCTTTTGAGTTTTCTTATTTTAAAAAAAAAAGATGCCATTGGAAAACTACTAGAACCGATCACTGAGTTTGGTTGCAGGATACAAAATTAATGCACAGAAATTCTTGCATTCCGATACACTAATAATGAAAGATCACAAAGAGAAATTAAGGAAACAATCCCAATTATCACTGCAACAAAAACAATAAAACACCTATGGGGCCTCCTTTGCGTTCAGTAGTGAAGAATCCACCTACCAATTCAGGGGCTGCTGTTGCTGCTGCTAAGTCGCTTCAGTCGTGTCCGATTCTGTGAGACCCTGTAGACGGCAGCCCACCAGGCTCCTCCGTCCCTGGGATTCTCCAGGCAAGAACGCTGGAGTGGGTTGCCATTTCCTTCTCCAATGCACACATGCATGCTAAGTCGCTTCAGCTGTGTCCAACTCTGTGCAACCCTATGGACCGCAGCCCTCCAGGCTCCTCCATCCACAGGATTCTCCAGTTAAGGATACTGGAATGGGTCGCCATTGCCTTCTACCAATTGAGGGGATACGGGTTCAATCCCTGTTTATGGGATCCCATAAACAACAACATAAACAACATAATCTAGGATCATACATAGTAATAATCAATCAAAAGACACAGACTGGCTGGGTAGATACAAAAAGAAGACCCAAATATATGCTGTCTACAAGAGACTCACTTCAGACCTAGGGACACTTACAGACTGAAAGTAAGGGGATGGGAGAAAGGTATACTATGCAAATGGAAATCAAAAGAAAGCTGGGGTAGCAATACTCATATCAGACAAAACAGACTTTAAAACAAACACTATTATAAGAAACTAAGGACACTACATAATGATTAGGTATTTGAGGCAAGAATATATAACAATCATAAATATACATATACACCCAACACAGGAACATCTCAACATGTAAAGCAAAAACTAACAACCATAAAGGGAGAAATCGACGGTAACAAGGTAATAGTGGGGGACTTTAACACCACACTTACACCAACGGACAGATAATGGAGACAGAAAATAAATAAGGAAACACAAGCTTTAAATGACATAACAGACCAGACAGATTTAATTGCTATTTATAGGACATTCCATCCAAAAACAGCAGGCTACACATTCATCTCAAATGTACACAGAACATTCTCTAAGACTGACCACATGCTGGGCCACAAGGCGAGCCTTGGTAAATTTAAGAGAAATGAAATCATATCAAGCATCTTTTCTGATCACAACATTATGAAATTAGAAATAAACTATAAGAAAATATCTATAAAAACACAAACAAGTGGTGGCTAAATATGTTACTGAACAATCAATGGATCACTGGAAAAATAAAAAAGGAAATCAAAAAATACCTAGAGATCAATGAAAATGAAAGCACAACAGTAAAAAACCTGTGCGATGCAGCCCAAGAAGGTCTAAGCGGGACGTTTATAATGATACAATTCTACCTCAAGAAACAAGGAAAAAATCTCAAATAAACCACCTCACCTTACACCTACAGATAACAACTTAGTGTAACCTAATGAAGCTATGAGACATGCCGTGTAGGGCCACCCAAGATGGACAGCTCATGGTGGAGAATTCTGACAAAACATAGTCCATGGGAGAAGGGAATGGCAAACCACTGTAGCATTCTTGTCTTGAGAACCCCATGAACAGTATGAAAAGGCAAAAAGATAGGACACTGAAAGATGAACCCACCCTCCCAGGTCAGTAGGTGTCCAATATGCTACTGAAGTAGAGAAATAGTTCCAGAAGGAATGAAGAGGCTGAGCCAAAGTGGAAACAACACCAGCTGCGGATGTGTCTGCTGGTGAAAGTCAAGTCTGATGCTGTAAAGAACCACACTGCATAGGAACCAGAAAGGCTAGGTCTCTAAATCAAGGTAAACTGGAAATAGCCAAACAGGACACGGCAAGAGTGGACACTGACATTTTAGGAATCAGTGAACTAACATGGAGGGGAATGGGCCAGTTTAACTCAGAGGACCATTATATCTACTACTGTGGGCAAGAATCCCTTAGAAGAAATGGAGTAGCCCTCACAGTCAACAAGAGAGTCCAAAATGCAGTACTTGGGTGCAATCTCAAAAACAACAGAATGATCTCGGTTAGTTTCCAAGGCAAACCATTCAGTATCATAGTAATCCAACTCCAACCACTAATGCTAAAGAAGCTGAACGGTTCTATGAAGACCTACAAGACCTTCTAGAACTAACACCAAAAAAGACGTCCTTTTCATCATAGGGGACTGGAATGCAAAAGGAGGAAGTCAAGAGATCCCTGGAGTAACAGGCAAGTTTGGCTTTGGCATACAAAATAAAGCAGGGCACAGGCTAACAGAGTTTTGCCAAGAGAACACACTGGTCATAGCAAACAGCCTTTTCCAACAACCCAAGAGACAACTCTACACATGGACATCACCAGATGGTCAATGCTGAAATTAGATTAATTATATCCTTTGCAGCTGAAGATGGAGAAGCTCTATACAGCCAGTAAAAACAACAATGGGAGCTGACTGTGGCTCAGATAATGAACTCCTTATCGCCAAATTCAGACTTAAAATTGAGAAAACTAGGGAAAACTACAAGGCCATTCAAGAGTGACCTAAATCAAATCCTTTATGATTACACAGTGGAAGTGACAAATAGATTCAAGGAATTAGATTTGATAGAGTGCCTGAAGAACTATGGACAGAGGTTCGTAACACTGTAAAGGAGGTGGTGAACAAAACCATCCCCAAGAAAAAGAAATGCAAAAATGCAAAATGGTTGTCTGAGGAGGGCTTACAAATACCTGAGAAAAGAAGAGAAGCAGAAGACAAAAGGAGAAAAGGAAAGATAAATCCATCTGAATGCAGAGTTCCAAAGGACAGCAAGAAGAGATAATAAAGTCTTAAGCGAACAGTGCAAAGAAAGAGAGGGAAATAACAGAATGGGAAAGACTAGAGATCTCTTCAGGAAACTTAGAGATACCAAGGGAACATTTCATGCAAAGATAGGCACACTAAAGGACAGAAACGGAATGGACCTAACAGAAGCAGAGAGATTAAGAAGAGGTGGCAAGAATACACAGAAGAACTAAAAAAGGTCTTAATGACCTGTACTACCACAATGGTGTGATCACTCACCTAGAGCCAGACATCCTTAACTGTGAAGTCAAATGGGCCTTAGGAAGCATTACTATGAACAAAGCTAGTGGAGGCGATGGAACTCCAGCTGAGTTACTTCACGTCCTAAAGGATGATGCTGTTAAAGTGCTGCACGCTACATGCCGACAAATGTGAAAAACTCAGCAGTGGTCACAGGACTGGAAAAGGTCAGTTTTCCTTCCAATCTCAAGGAAGGACAATGCCAAAGAATGTTCAAACTGCTGCACAACTGCACTCATTTCACATGCTAGCAAGGTAATGCTCAAATCCTTCAAGCTAGGCTTCAACAGTATGTGAACCGAGAACTTCCAGATGTACAAGCCGGATTTAGAAAAGGTAGAGGAACCAGAGATCAAATTGCCAACATTCACTGGGTCATAGAAAAAGCAAGGCAATTACAGAAAAACAACTATTTCTGCTTCACTGACTACACGAAAGTTTTGACTGTGTGGATCACAACAAACTCTGGAAAATTCTGAAAGAGATGGGAATACGAGACCACCTATCTGCCTCCTAAGAAACCTGTATGCAGGTCAAGAAGCAACATTTAGAACCAGACATGGAACATACGACTGGTTCAAAATTGGGAAAGGAATATGTCAAGGCTGTAAATTGTCATCCTGCTTATTTAACTTATATGCAGAGCACATCATGGTAAATGCCAGGCTAGATGAAGGTCAAGGTGGAATCAAGATTGCAAGGAGAAATATCAATGACCTCAGATATGCAGTTGACACCACCCTAATGGCAGAAAGTGAAGAGGAACTAAAAAGGCCTCTTGATGAAGGTGAAAAAGGAGAGTGAAAAAGCTGGCTTAAAACTCAACATTCACGAAACTGAGATCATGGCATCTGGTCCCCTCACTTCCTGGCAAATAGAAGGGGAAAAAATGGAAACAGCAACAGACTATGTTCTTGAGTTCCAAAATCATTGCAGATAGTGACTTCAGCCATGAAATTAAGACACCAGCTCCTTGGAAGACAAGCTATGACAAACCTAGGCAATTTATTAAAAAGCAGAGACATCATTTTGCCAACAAAGGTCTGTATAGTCAAGGCTATGGTTTTTCCAGTAGTCATGTACGGATGTGAGCATTGGACCATAAAGAAAGCTGAGTGCTGAAGAATTGATGCTTTTGAACTGCAGTGCTAGAGAAAGACCCTTGAGAGTCCCTTGGACAGCAATGAAATCAAACCAGTCAATCCTAAAGGAAATCAGCCCTGATTCATTCATTGGACTGATGGTAAAGTTCCAATATTTTGGCCATCTGATGCAAAGAGCTGACCTACTGGAAAAAGACCCTGATGCTGGGAAAGATTGAAGGCAGGAGGAGATTATGACAGAGGAGGAGATGGTTGGATAGCATCACCATTTCAATGGACATGAGTTTGAGCAAACTCTGGGAGATACTGAAGGACTGGGAAGCCTGGCATGGTGCTGTCCGTGGGGTTGCAAAGAGTGGGACATGACTGAGTGGCTTAATAATAACAACAAATACACCTAAAACAACTAGAGAAAGAAGAATAAAACCTAAAGTTAGTATAAGGAAAGAAATCATAAATATCAGAGCAGAAATAAATGGAATAGAGACAAAGAAAACAACTGGAAAGATCAAAGAAACTAAAAGCAGGTTCTTTGAAAAGATAAATCAAACTAATAAACCTTGTATCAGACTCATCAAGAATAAAAGGGAGAGGATTCAAATCAATAAAATTAGAAACAAATTATAGCTGGTTCATGTTGATATATGGCAGAAACCAACACAATATTATAAAGCAATTATCCTCCAGTCAAAAATAAATAACTTTTTTTAAAAAGATATGTAAAAGGAGAAGTTACAACTGACTCCACAGAAATACAAAGGATCATAAGAGACTACTAGGAGCAACTAACTGTGTGCTAATCAAATGGACAACCTGGAAGAAATGGACAAATTCTTACAAAGGTACAGTTTCCCGAAACTGAACCAGAAAGAGATAGAAAATATGAACAGACCAATCAAGCACTGAAATTGAAATCCTGATTAAAAGCCTCCCAACAAACAAAAGTCCAGAACCTGATGGTTTCACAGGCAAATTCTACCAAACATTTAGAGAAGAGTTAACACCTATCCTTCTGAAACTATTCCCAAAAATTGCAGAGGAAGAAAAACTTCCAAGCTCACTCTGTGAGGCCACCATCACCCTGATACCAAAACCAGACAAAGATACAACAAAAAAAGAAAATTACATGCCAATATCACTGATGAACATAGATGCAAAAACCCTCAATAAAATACTAGTGAGCCTTATCCTACAATATATTAAAAAGATCATACACCATGATTGAGTGGCATTCATCCCAGGGATACAAAGATTTTTCAATATCCACAAATCAATCAGTGTGATACACCACATCAACAAACTGAAGAATAAAAACTGTATGATCATCTTAACAGACGCAGAAAAGCTTTTGACAAAATTCGGCACCTATTTATGATTTAAAAAACTCTCCAGAATGTGGGCATACCTCAACATAATAAAGGCTGCTGCTGCTGCTAAGTCGCTTCAGTCATGTCTGACTCTGTGCGACCCCATAGACAGCAGCCCACCAGGCTCCCCAATCCCTGGGATTCTCCAGGCAAGAACACTGGAGTGGGTTGCCATTTCCTTCTCCAATGCATGAAAGTGAAAAGCGAAAGTGAAGTCGCTCAGTCGTGCCAGACTCTTAGTGACCCCATGGACTGCAGCCTACCAGGCTCCTCCGTCCATGGGATTTTCCAGGCAAGAGTACTGGAGTGGGGTGCCATTGCCTTCTCCCGTAATAAAGGTAGTATGTGACAAACCGACAGCTAACATCATTCTCAATGGTGAAATGCTATGAGCATTTCCTCTAAAATAGGAACAAGACTAGGACGTCTACTCTTGCCACTTTTATTCAACATAGGTTTGGAAGTCCTACCTTCAGCAATCAGAGAAGAAAAAGAAGTAAAGGGAATCCAGTTGGAAAAGAAGTTAAACTGTCACTGTTTGCAGGTGACATGATACTATACATAAAGGACAGTAAAAGTGCTACCAGAAAACCACTCATCGATGGACTAGGCAAAACTACAGATTACAAAATTAACACACAGAAATCTGTTGCATTTCTATACACCGACCACAGAAGATCAGAAAGAGAAAGCCAAAAAAAAAATTCCATTAATCACTGCATCAAAAAAAAAAAAAAACTAGGAATAAACCTACCTAAGGAGACAAAAGACCTGTATTCCAAAAACTCTAAGAAGCTGATCAAAAAAATTCACAAACAGATGGAAAGACATGCAGTGTTCACAGATACAAAGAATCAGTATTGTCAAAATGACTCTGTTACCCAAAGCAATCTAAAGAGTCAATACAACCCATATCAAATTACCAACCAATAGCATTTTTCACAGAACTAGAACAAAAAAAAAAAAAAATCTCAAAATTTGTACGGGAACACAAAAGTCCCTGAAAAGCTAAAGCAATCTTGAGAAATTAACTTCAGACTATACTACAAAGCTACAGTCATGAAAACAGCACAGTACTGGCACAAAAATAGAAATACAGATCAATGGAATAGGATAGAAAACCTAGAAATAAACCCATGCACCTATGAACAATTAATCTATGACAAAGGAGACAAGACTACACAATGCTGCAAAGACAGTCTCTTCAACAAATGGTGCTGCACAAACTAGACAGCTACATGTTAAAAAATGGAATTAGATCATTCTTTGACACCATACACAAAAATAAGCTCAAAGTGGATTAAAGACCTAAATATGAGACTGCACACTATTAAACTCCGAGAGGAAAACATAAGCAGAACACCATGACATAAACAGCAGCAATATCTTTGTGGATCCATCTTCCAGAATAATGGAAATAAAAACAAAACTAAACAAATGGGACCTAATTAAACTTAAAAGCTTTCACACAATGAAGGAAACTACAAGCAAGGTGAAAAGACCACCCTCAGAATGGGACAAAACAATACCAAATGAAACAACTGACAATTTCCAAAACATACAAGCAGCTCAATACCAGAAAAACTAATAACCCAATCAAAAAGTGGAGGAAAGATCTAAACAGACATTTCTCCAAAGACACAGAGATAGCTAATAAACACAAGAAAAGATACTCAACATCACTTGTTATTAGAGAAATGCAAATCAAAACCTCAATAAAGTATCATTTCACACCCTGTCAGAATGGCCACCCTCAAAAAGTCCACAAACAACAAATTCTGGAGAGGGTGTGGAGAAAAGGGAACCCTCTTACACTTGGTGGGAATGCAAACTGGTACAGTCACTATGGAAAACAGTGTAGGAATAGAACTGCCTTATGACCCAGCAATCCCACTGCTGGGCATACACACCAAGAAAACCAGAATTGAAAGAGACACATGTACCCCAATGTTCAGTGCAGCACTATTTGCAATAGCCAGGACATAGAAGCAACCTAGATGTCCACTGGCAGATGGACGGATAAGAAAGTATTGAGTATACTCAATAGAATATTACTCAGCTATAAAAAGGAACGCATTTGAGTCAGTTCTAATGAGGTGCATGAACCTGGAGCCTATTATGCAGAGTGAACTAACTCATAAAGTGGAAGACAAATACTGTATAGTTAAACACACACACACACACACACATATGGAATTTAGAAAGATGGTATCGAAGACCCTAAGTGCAAAGGAGACACAGGCATAAAGAACAGACTTTGACTCAGTGGGAGAAGGCGAGGGTGGGATGATCCGAGAGAACAGAAACGAAACATGTACATGGCCATGTGTAAAACAGACGACCAGTGAAAGTTCGATGCGTGAAGAAGGGCACCCAAAGCCAGTGCTCTAGGACAACCCAGAGGGATAGGGCGGGGGATTCAGGATGGGGGTGCACATGTATACCTGTGGCCAATTCATGCTGATGTATGGCAAAAACCATCACAATGTTGTAAAGCAATTATCCTCCAATTAAAATTAATTAATTTTCAAAAAAAAAGCTTTTGCACAGCAATGGAAACAATAAACAAAATGAACAGAGCACAGACTGGGAGAAAATATTTGCAAACGATGTGACCGACAAGGTATTAGTCTCCAAAATTTACAAACAGCTCATGAGGCTTAACAGCATCAAAACAAACAACCCAGTGAACAAATGGGCAGAAGATCTAAATAGACAGTCCTCCAAAGACAGACAGATAGCCAAGAGGCACATAAAAAATGTTCAACATCACTAATTATTAGGGAAATGCACATCAAAACTACAATGAGATATCACATCACACCAACCACAATGGCCATCATCAAAAAACCCACAACAAATGCTGAAGAGGGTGTATTGATATTTCTCCCGGCAATCTTGATTCCAGCTTGTGCTTCTTCCAGCCCAGCGTTTCTCACGATGTACTCTGCATATAAGTTAAATAAGCAGGGTGACAATATACAGCCTCGACGGACTCCTTTTCCTATTTGGAACCAGTCTGTTGTTCCATGTCTAGTTCTAACTGTTGCTTCCTGACCAGCATATAGGTTTCTCAAGAGGCAGGTCAGGTGGTCTGGTATTCCCATCTCTTTCAGAATTTTCCACAGTTTATTGTGATCCACACAGTCAAAGGCTTTGGCATAGTCAATAAAGCAGAAATAGATGTTTTTCTGGAACTCTCTTGCTTCTTCCATGATTCAGAGGATGTTGGCAATTTGATCTCTGGTTCCTCTGCCTTTTCTAAAACGAGCTTGAACATCTGGAAGTTCACGGTTCACGTATTGCTGAAGCCTGGCTTGCAGAATTTTGAGCATTACTTTACTAGCGTGTGAGATGAGTGCAACTGTGTGGTAGTTTGAGCATTCTTTGGCATTGCCTTTCTTAGGGATTGGAATGAAAACTGACCTTTTCCAGTCCTGTGGCCACTGGTGAGTCTTCCAAATTTGCTGGCATGTTGAGTGCAGCACTTTCCCAGCATCATCTTTTAGGATTTGAAATAGCTTAACTACTCAGTCATTAAAAAGAACAAAATAATGTCATTTGCAGCAGTATAGAGGGACCTAGAGATTGACACACAGAGTGAAGTAAGTCACAGAGAAGCAGAAACATATTATGGCATCCCTTATATGTGGAATCTAAAAAGAAATGATATAAATGGACTTACAAAACAGACAAAAGACTCACAGATTTAGAGATAAAACTTATGGTTACCAGGAGAGGAAGGATGTGCGAGAGGGTTAGTTAAGGAGTTTGGGATGGATACGTACACACTGCTGTATTTAAAACAAGTAACCGAAGATCAACTACTGTATAACACATGAACTCTGCCCAATGTCATGTGGCAGCCTGGATGGGAGTGGGGTTGGGAGATAATGGATATATGTATCTTTATGGCTAAGTCCCTTTGCTGTTTACCTGAAACTATCACAACGTTGTTAATGGGCTGTGTGTGTTAATTGTTAAGCAGTTGCTCAGTCATGTCCAACTCTTGGCAGCCCCATGGACTGTAGCCCACCAGACTCCTCTGTCCATTGAATTTTCCAGGCAAGAATACTGGAGCGGGTTGCCATTTCCTACTCCAGGTGATCTTCCAAATCTGGGCATCAACCCATGTCTCCTGAGTCTCCTGCATTAGCGGGCAGATTCTGTACCATTGTGCCACCCGGGAAGCCCCATTAATTGGCTATACCCCAATACAAAATTAAAAGTTAAACAAAAAAAACAACTACAATGAGGTATCACCTCACACCAGTCAGAATGGCCATCATCAAAAAAAAAAACCCCTACAAACTATAAATGCTGGGGAGTGTGTAGAAATGGGAACCCTCTTGCACTGTTGGTGGGAAGGTAAACTGATACAGCCACTATGAAGAACAGTATGGAGGCGTCTTAAAAAACCAAAAATAAAACTATCATATGACCCAATAATCCCATTACTGGGCAAATCACAGTGGAAAAAAACACCTGTACCCCAGTGTTCATTACAGCACTATCTACAATGGCCAGGACAAGGAAGCAACCTAAATGTCAAGATATGGTACATATAAACAATGGAACATTTATTACTCAGCCATAAAAAGGAACAGTATTGGGCCACTTGTAAACACGTGGATGGATCTAGAGCCTGTCATACAGAGTGAAGTGAGAAAGAGAAAAATAAATGTCATATATTAGCACATATATGTGGAATCTAGAACAACAGAACAGATGAACTTATTTGTAGGGCAGGAATAAGTCATACAGAACAGACATGTGGACACAAAGGGGCACTGGGAGGGTGGGATGATTAGATTAGGATTGGCATATATACTCTATCATCAGTAAAACAGATAGATACCTAGTGGGAACCTGGTATAGGGCACAGGGAACTCAGCTTGGTGCTCTGTGACGACCTAGATGGGTGGGATGGGAGGAGCGATGGGAGAGAAGTCCAAGAGAAAGGGGATACGTGTACAGCTGATTCACTTAGTTGTACAGGAGAAACTAATGCAACATTGTAAAGCAAATTATACTCCAATAAAACAACAATACAACAAAACATTGCTGAAGGGAAAAAAATACAGGTCTTTATAATTCAAAAAGATACATGCACCCCTATGTTCAGAGCAGCACTATTTACAATAGTCAAAACACGGAAGCACCCTAAGTGTCCACTGGAAAATGAATGGATAAAGATGTGGTACACATATACTATGGAATATCTCTTGCTGTTTTTAGTCTCTAAGTTCTGTCTGACTCTTTGCAACCCCATGGACTGTAGCCCGCCAGGCTCCTCTGCCTATGGGATTTCCCAGGCAAGAATACAGCAGTGGGTTGCCATTTCCTTCTCCAGGAGATCTTCCCAACCCAGAGATCAAACCCGTGACTCCTGCATTGGCAGGCAGATTCTTTACTGCTGAGCCACCAGGGAAGGCCACAATGGAATATTACTCAGTACTCAGCCATAAAAAGGAATGCAATGTGGGTCATTTGTACTGGGTCATTTCCAGAGATGTAGATGGACCTAGAGTCTGTAATACACAGTGAAGTAAGCCAGAAAGAGAAAAACAAGTATCATATGTTAACACATGTATGTGGAATCTGGGGCTTCCCAGGTGCCGCTAGTGGTACACATAGCAGACGTGGGTTAGATTCCCGGGTTGGGGAAGATCACCTGGAGGAGGGCATAGCAACCCACTCCAATATTTTTGACCAGAGAATCCCATGGATAGAGGAGCCAGGGAGGCTACAGTCCACAGGGTCACAAAGAGTCAGACATGACTGAAGCAACTTAGCATGCACGCACGTGTGGAATCTAACAAAGAATGATACAGATGGACCTATTTGCAGGGGAGGACAGGACAGACTGGGAAATCAGGACTGACACATATATACTACCATGCGTAACACAGATGGCGAGGGGGAACCTGCTGTATGGCACAGAAAGCGCAGCTTGGTGCTCTGTGATGACCTAGATGGGTAAAACGGGAGGCTGGAAGGGAGGGCCAGGAGGGAGGGGATGTATGTGTACACACAGTGATTCACTTCATTGTACAGAGATGCTAACACAACCTTGTATGTCAATTACACTCCAATAATAATAAAACACTTCAAAAAGAAAAATGCAAGTTTTTATAATTCAAAAAGATACATGCACCCTTATGTTCATAGCAGCACTACTCACAACAGTCAAAACATGGAAGCAACCTAAACGTCCATCAACAGATGAGTGGATAAAGATGATGTGGTACATACAGACAATGGAATACGCCTCAGCCATAAAAAAGAATGGAATAATGCCATCTGCAATGACATGGATGGACCCAGAGATGACCATTACCAAGTAAAGTCAGTCAAAAAATAAAGGCAAATACCACATGATGTAACTTCTATGTGGAATCTAAAATATGGCACAAATGGACCTATCTAGAAAACAGAAATGAACTCAGAGACACAGGGAACAGTCTTGTGGTTGCCAAGGGGAGGCAAGTACTGGGAATAGATGTACCCTATTATATATAGGGCTCATGAACAGCAAGGTCCTACTATATAGTTATATTCACCATCTTGCCATAAACCATAATGGAAAAGAATATTTTAAAACATGTCTATATGTACATAAGAGAATCACTTTCCTTTAGAGCAGACATTGGCAAAACACTGTAAGTCAACTATATTTCAATTTAAAAAATAAAATTAAAACAAAATTAAACGTCTTAATAGAAAAAAATACCACTTTATGGACTGAAATAATAAATGCTATAACTATATCAAATCTTCCAAACTGGTTCTAAATTTACAGGAATCCTAACAAAAATTCTCAATTTTTTAAAAATTGTGGATTTGATAAAATACTTCCCAAAACCTATATTGAAGTAAAATGGCAAGAGTTGCCATAAATTGTGAAATGCATCTAAAGCAGTGCTTACATGGAAATTTATGGCATTATATGCTTCTATTAAAAAAAAATCTAAAAAACAAGGATCTAAGCACTTGCTTTAAGAAACCACAAGAAGCAGCGCAAATTAGAACCAAAAAAGGCAGAAAGAAACAATTCAACCAAAAACGGAAATGAATCATTCACAAGAGGTTCAACAGCATATATGAGAGAACAGACAAAAGAATCAGTAAACCTGAAGATCAACTGAGATCATTCAATCTGAGGAACAAAGAGAAAAATAATGAAGAAAAATGAACAGAGTCTAAGAGACCTAGGTGACATTATCAAGCATATCAGCCTACACATAATGAGAGTCCCAGAAGACAGAAAGGAACAAAAAGAACAGAGGCCAAAAGCTTCCAAACCTTGATTAACAGAAGAGTGGGAGGAGAGAAGAGAAGGAGAAAAAGAAACTACACATTCCAGAGTCTCAACAAACTCCTGGCAGGATAAGCTCAGGAACAGCCACACTAAAAACATTATAATTAAACTGCCAAAAGCCAAACACAAAGAGAATCCTGAAAACAGGGAGAGGAGCAATTCATTACATTAAAAGGATCTTCAATGATTACAGGCTGATTTCACATCTAAAACCTGGAGGCCAGAAGGCAGTATACATTCCCGGATAATCTGATAGATTTTGTCTCTAGTGATCTTGTCCTCTAAGAAATACTAGGGGGCATCCGTTCAAGTTAAAATGAAACACACCACTATATAGTAACTAGAACTCATATGATGAAGCAAAAAGCACCAGCAAAAGTAACAACATAGATAAATATAAAAGACAACTGGTCTTCCAGCTCAAGATGGCAGAGTACAAGGATGTGTGCTTGTCTCCTCCGGCAAAAGCACCGAAATTGCAATTACCTGTCGAACAACAACCGACAGGAGGACATTGGAACCCACAAAAAACATACCCCACGTCCAAAGACAAAGAAGAAGCTGCAGCAAGACAGTAGGAGGGACGCAATCACAATAAAATCAATCCCATACCTGCCAGGTGGGTGACCCACAGACTGGAGAACAACAATACCAAAGAAGTTCTCCCAGCATTATGAAGGTTCTGAATCCCAGCCTGGGGATCCAACAAAGGGACTGAGAATCCCCCAGGTTATCTGGCCTTGAGGGCCAGTGGCATTTGATCACAAGCCTTCCAGAGGACGGAGGGAACCAGACACTCTAGTCTTGGAGGGCACAAACAAAATTTTGTGTGCATCAAGACAGAGAACAGATCAGAGGGGCAGTGACACCACAGGAGACTGAACGAAAACTACCTGCTAGTGTTGGAGGGGCTCCTGTGGAGGCGTGGGTTGGCAGGGGCTCACCACAGGGGCAGAGTCACTAGAAGGTCCCCCTTAGCATAAACCCTGTTGGAGTTCACCATTAATCCTATCATAAAGCTTGCAGACCCCAGGGCAGGTCACCTCAGGCCAAAGAGCTACCAGGGAGGGCGTGCAACCCCCCCCCCCCCCCCCCCCCATCAACAGATAACTGGATTAAAGCTTTACTGAGACTCTGCCCCTAGAGCAACACCCAGTTTTCCCCATAACCAGTCCCTCCCATCAAGAAGCTTACACAAGCCTCTTAGCCTCATCCATCACAGGGCAGACAAAAGAAGAACACAGAATCAGAGTCTCAAGGCAGCTAAAACAAAAACCATACTACAGAAAGTTAATCACAAAGAAAAAGCAGAAAGTTATGTCCCAGATGAAGGGACAAAGATAAAATCCCAGAAAAACAACTAAATGAAGTGAAGATAGGCAACCTTCCAGAAGAAGAATTCAGAATAATGACAGTGAAGACGTCCCAGAATCATGGGAAAAGAATGGAGGCAGAGAATGTGAAGATGCAGGAAAGGTTTACCAAAGACCTACAAGAACTAAAGAACAAACAAACGGAAATAAACAATACCGTAGAAGGAATCAACAGCAGAATAACTGAGGCAGAAGAACGGATAAATGACCTGAGCACAGAATGGCAGACATCACTGCCACAGAACAGAATACAGAAAAAAGAATGAAAAGAAATGAAAAGAGCCTAAGAGACCTCAGGGACAACAGTCAACACAACCAACGTTCTTATTATATGGGTCCCAGAAGAAGAGAGAAAGGACCTGAGAAAATATTTGAAGAGATAATAGCTGAAAACTTCCCAAACATGGGAAAGGAAATAGTCAACCAAGTCCAGGAAGCACAGAGAGTCCCAGGCAGGATAAACCCAAGGAGGAGCACACTGAGACACATAGTAATCAAACTGACAAAAATTAAAGACAGATAAAATATTCAAAGCAACAAGAGAAAAGTGACAAATAAAATACAAGGAAACTCCCATCAGGCTATCAGCTGATTTCTCAGTGGGAACTCTACAAGCCAGAAGGGAATGGCATAATATATTTAAAGTGATGAGAGGGAAGAACCTACAACCAAGAATACTCTACCCAGCAAGACTCTCCTTCAGATTTGATGGAGAACTCAAAAGCTTTCCAGACAAGCAGAAGTTCAGCACCACCAAAATTTAGCACCACCAAACCAGCTTTACAACAAATGCTAAAGGAACTTCTCTACACAAAACACAAGAGAAGAAAAAGACCTACAGAAAATAAACCCCCCAAAATTAAGAAAATGCAATCGGGTCATACATATTGATAATTACCTTAAATGAAAATGGATTAATAAATGCACCAACCAAAAGACACAGACTGGGCGGATGAAAACGTGCGTGTAAGCACTTCCACTTGTCATATCACTCTGCTTGACCCCCCCCAAAATTGTATGCAATTATTTTATATTGTTAAGTTAATCATGTTCTCATGATGGCTTCCAATTACAATTATCCTTTTTTTTGGGGGGGGGGGTCTGGCTATTGATTGTGAAAACTGATAAACATCTTTTACTCTTGTGATTATGTAACTCTTACTAACTTAATTGTATCATGATTGGTTAACAGAAAAGTAGAACTCTATATCACCAAAACTAGGATCTAATAGAAAAACTTGTAATCCCTTTTTAAAATCCAGATGCAGACGAGAATGTTCTTGAGATTTTTTGAAAAATACAAATGTATTTGTATACAAATACCTAAGTATTCCCTTTTTTCCTCCAGAGTTCCAATGTGTTTCTAATGAGCAGTCATGCTTAAAAACAAGATCTTTTATCTAGTTTGTTTCCTTTTTTCTATTTCATTTCAGTGCTCCCATTTCATTTATGGTCTCCAATTTCTCCATCTCTTCTTGCATACATATATATATGCATAATATATATATATTTTAGAAAACCTATGAACTTCTGCCTAACTAAACTAATTATAACATTTTGAATCCACCTGTTTGACTTAGTATAAGTAGAATGCTAGATTTCTAATTAAAAAATAGATATGACACAAGCTACAAAGGTTTACTGCATAGCACAGGGAACTAGAGTCAATATCTTGTAATAACATATGATGGAAAATAATTTCAAAAATAATATATGTGTACTTGTATAACTGAATCACCTTGCTGTGCATCTGAAACATTGTAAGTCAATATACTTCAATAAAATATATATTTTTAAAAAGACAACTGGATAAAGCAACAAAATAAATCTTTGATGATGAGGATACAATACATAAAGATGTAACTTGTATGAGAGCAACAACACACAGGGAGGTGTTAGGGGACGTAGCCACATACTACTGAAATTAAAAAGACACTAATCTCATTGTTATAAATTAAAATACTAATTAGTAATTAAAAGTAATGTCTCTAAAAGTAATGTCTTCTGCTATGAAGACCTACAGGATCTTCTAGAACTAACACCCCAAAAAATGGTCCTTTTCATTATAGGGGACTGGAATGCAAAAGTAGGAAGTCAAGAAACACCTGGAGGAACTGGAAAATTTGGCCTTGGAATACAGAATGAAGCTGGGCCAAGGCTAGTAGAGTTTTGCCAAGAGAATGCGCTGGTCATAGCACATATCCTCTTGCAACAACACAAAAGAAGACTCTACACATGGACTTCACCAGATGGTCAACACCAAAATCAGATTGATTATATTCTTTGCAGCCAAAGATGGAGAAGCTCTATAAAGTCATCAAAAACAGGACCAGGAGCTGACTGTGGCTCAGATCATGAACTCCTTATTGCCAAATTCAGACTGAAATTGAGAAAGTGGAGAAAACCACTAGACCACCCAGGTATGACCTAAATCAAATCGCTTATGAGTATACAGTAGAAGTGAGAAATAGATTTAAGGGACTAGATCTGACAGATAGAGTGCCTGATGAACTATGGACAGGAGACAGGGATCAAGACCATCCTCAAGAAAAAGAAATGCAAAAAGCAAAATGGCTCTCTGAGGAGGCCTTACAAATAGCTGTGAAAAGAAGGGAATCAAAAAGCAAAGGAAAAAAGGAAAGATATACCCATCTGAATGCAGAGTTCCAAAGAACAGCAAAGAGAGATAAGAAAGCCTTCCCCAGCACTCAATGCAAAGAAGTAGAGGAAAACAATAGAATGGGAAAGACTAGAGATCTCTTCAAGAAAATTAGATACCAAGGGAACATTCCATGCAAAGATGGGCTCGATAAAGGACAGAAATGGTAGGGACATAACAGAAGCAGAAGATATTAAGAACAGGTGGCAAGAATGCACAGAACTATACAAAAAAAGATCTTCATGACCAAGATAATCACAATGGTGTGATCTCACCTAGAGCCAGACATCCTGGAATGTGAAGTCAAGGGGGCCTTAGGAAGCATCACTACAAACAAAGCTAGTGGAGGTGATGGAATTCCAGTTGAGCTGTTTCAAATCCTGAAAGATGATGCTATCAAAGTGCTGCACTCAATATGCCAGCAAATGTGGAAAACTCAGCAGTGGCCACAGGACTGGAAAAGATCAGTTTTCATTCTAATCCCAAAGAAACACAATGCCAAAGAATGCTCAAACTACCGCACAACTGCACTCATCTCACACACTAGTAAAGTGATGCTTAAAATTATCCAAGCCAAGCTTCAGCAGTATGTGAACCATGAACTTCCAGATGTTCAAGCTGGTTTTAGAAAAGGCAGAGGAACCAGGGATCAAATTGCCAACATCTGCTGGATCATGGAAAAATCAAGAGAGTTCCAGAAAAACATCTATTTCTGCTTTATTGACTATGCCAAAGCCTTTGACTGTGTGGATCACAATAAACTGTGGAAAATTCTGAAAGAGATGGGAATACCTGACCTGCCCCTTGGGAAACCTGTATGCAGGTCAGGAAGCAACAGTTAGAACTAGACATGGAACAACAGACTGGTTCCAAATAAGAAAAGGAGTACATCAAGGTTGTATATTGTCACCCTGCTTATTTAACTTATATGCAGAGTACATCATGAGAAACGCTGGGCTGGAAGAAGCACAAACTGGAATCAAGACTGCCAGGAGAAATATCAATAACCTCGGATATGCAAATGACACCACCCTTATGGCAGAAAGTGAAGAGAAGCTAAAGAGCCTCTTGAGAAAAGTGAAAGAGGAGAGCGAAAAGTTGGCTTAAAGCTCAACATTCAGAAAACGAAGATCATGGCATCTGGTCCCATCACTTCATGGAAAATAGATAGGGAAACAGTAGAAACAGTGGCTGACTTTATTTTTCTGGGCTCCAAAATCACTGCAGATGTTAATTGCAGCCATGAAATTAAAAGACGCTTACTCTTTGGCAGGAAAGTTATGAAGCAGAGACATTACTTTGTCAACAAAGGTCGGTCTAGTCAAGTCTATGGTTTTTCCAGTGGTCATGTATGGATGTGAGAGTTGGACTATAAAGAAAGCTGAGCGCTGAAGAACTGATGCTTTTGAACTGTGGTATTGGAGAAGACTCTTGAGAGTCCCTTGGACTGCAACGAGATGCAACCAGTCCATTCTAAAGGAGATCAGTCCTGGGTGTTCATTGGAAGGACTGATATTGAAGCTGAAACTCCAATACTTTGGCTACCTGATGGGAAGAGCTGACTTATTTGAAAAGACCCTGATGCCGGGAAAGATTGAGGGCAGGAGGAGAATGGGACAACAAAGGATGAGATGGTTGGATGGCATCACCGACTCAATGGACTGGGTTTGGGTGAACTCCGGGAGTTGGTGATGGACAGGGAGGCCTGGCATGCTGCAGTTCATGGGGTCGCAGAGTCAGACACGAATGAGTGACTGAACTGAACTGAAATGTAAAACGGATTAAACAATCCAAGAAAAGGGCAAAGACTGGCAGAATTTTTTAATAAAAGACAAACTCTACCTAGCTATAAGAGACCTATTTTAGATTCAAACACAAACATAAACTGATAATAAAATAATAAAACATAAGTATAGGCAACATAAGGAGAAGGCAATGGCACCCCACTCCAGTACTCTTGCCTGGAAAATCCCATGGATGGAGGAGCCTGGTAGGCCGCAGTCCATGGGGTCACTGAGGGTTGGACACGACTGAGTGACTTCACTTTCACTTTTCACTTTTCACTTTCATGCACTGGAGAAGGAAATGGCAACCCACTCCAGTGTTCTGCCTGGAGAATCCCAGGGACGGGGGAGCCTGGTGGGCTGCCGTCTCTGGGGTCGCACAGAGTTGGACACGACTGAAGCGACGCAGCAGCAGCAGCAGCAGCATAGGCAACATAAACATAAAAGTCTGCATTGTGTGTGATGTGTGAAGTCGCTCAGTCATGTCCGACTCTTTGTGACCCCGTGGACTGTAGCCACCAGGCTCCTCTTTCCATTGGATTCTCCTGGCTAGAATACTGGAGCGGATTACCATTTCCTTCTCCAGGAGATCTTCCCAACCCAGGGATTGAACCCAGGTTTCCTGCATCGCAGGCAGACACTTTATCCTCTGAGCCACCAGGGAAGCCCAGAGTCTGCATTAATGGATCTTTAATTAGTAATTCCTCTTTTTCTTCCCTCTAATGACTTAAAATACAATTATACAAAACAATAACTGTGTTAATCACTGTCATGCATAGCATTGTTATTTACAACATACAATATCATTAATGTTGCATATTTACTTATATACGATATATGCTTTCCTATATATAAACATCATATATTTATACTTATGTTACATACTTGTAATAGACACATTTAAATGCACATTATATGTGCTTATATATATCACATACATTATATATAACAGTAACAATATGTCATTTACAAGGGGGCTGGAGGAATGGAGTTATATAGGAGAAAAGTTTTTACATACCATTAAAACCAAGTTGGTATTAATCTTAAATACACTTAAAAACTAAATGTGAACTGCAATCCTCAAGAAATAAACTAAAAACATAACTAAAATATATAGAGAAAAAATGAGAATGCAATCAAAACATTACACCAGAACATCTAACACAAAAGGTGGTGAATGAATCGAGAAACGAAAATGTATGACATACAGAAAAAAAGAGCAAAGTGGCAATGTGAGCCTTCTATTTTGAATAATTTCATTAAAGACAAATGGATTAAATTCTCTAAGCGACTGGAAGAGTCAATATAAAAAGTGATCTAACTACATGCTGTCTACAAGAAACTCATTTTAGAACCAAATACACAAATGGGTTGAGAATGAAAAAGTAAAAATTTATTCTATGAACACTGCAACCAAAGGAGAGCCAGACTGCCAATACTAATGCCAGACAATAACTTTAAAACAAAAAGTTACAACATCAAAGAAGAATGATATAAAAAGGTCAATCCAGCAAGATTTTAAAAAATTATAAACGTATATACAACAGAGCCCCAAACTATACGAAGCAAAATCTGACAGAAGACAACAATAGTCGGAAGCTTCAGTATTCCATTTTCAATGATAAACTGAACTAGACAAAAGATTAACAAGGAACTAGAAAATTAAATAGTACAAACCAACTAGACCTAACAGACTTACATAGACTACTCCACCAAACAAGAGCAAAACATGCTCTTCAAGTGAACATGGAATATTCTTCATGACAGCTAGGGTACAAAATAAGGTTCTGTTAAGTTTAAAAAGACTAAAAATTATACAAAGCATCTTCTTTGATCACAGGAGGAAAAAAATAGAAATCAATAACAATAGGAAATTTGGAAATTTAAAGCTGTTGAATGAAACAATACACTCTTAATTAACCAACAAGTCAAAGAATCCATTACAAGGTAAATTACAAAATACCTTGAGAGAAATTAAAATGAAAACACAACATACCAACACTTAAGGAATGCAACAAACGCAGTGCTAAGAGTACCAAGAGGAGGGAAATTTATAGTTGTACAGGCCTACATTAAAAAAATAAAGATCCCAAATCTCTATTCAAAGCTGAACTTCTTTACAGAACCCAAGAAAAAAGTTAACTAATCCCGAAACAAGAAGAGGAAAGGAATATTACAGATTAGAATGTAAATAGAGTAGAAAAACTACAGAGAAAACTCAATGAAACCAAAAATTGGTTCTTTAAAAAAGAAGCGAAATGTTTGTTAGTCACTCAATCATGTCCAACTCTTTGCGATCCCATGGACTATAGTCCACCAGGGTCCTCTGTTCAGTGAGACTTTTCAGGCAAGAATACTGGAGCGGGTTGCCATTCCCTTCTCCAGGGGATCTTCCTGACCCAGGAATAGAACTCACTGCAGGCAGATTCTTTACCATCTGAGCCACCATGGAAGATCTCTTTAAAAAAGATCACCAAAATTAACTTTTGGCTAAACTGACCAAGAAAAATAAGAAGACTCGAACTGGTAAAATCAGGCATGAAAGTAGATATTATCAAAAGCTTTACAGAAAGAGAAATTATTACACGAGATGAACAAGTAGAGTTGGACCATAGAGAAGGTTGAGCGCCAAAGAACTGATGGTTTGAAATAATGGTCTGGAGAAGACTCTTCGGAGTCCCTTGGACAGCAAGGAGATCAAACCAGTCAATTCTAAGGCAAATCAACCCTGAATATTCATTAGAAAGGGACTGATGCTGAAGCTGAAGCTCCAATACTCTGGCCACCTGATGCAAAGAGCCAACTCCATGGAAAAGACCCTGATGCCGGGAAAGACTGAGGGCAGGAGAAGGGGGTGACTAAGGACGAGAAATGGGCGGATGGCATCATCGACTGAGAGACACGAGTCTGAGCAAACTGCAGGCGCTAGTGAAGGGCATGGAAGCCCGATGCGCTGTGATCCACGGGGCTGCAAAGACTCAAACATGGGCTGCGCAACTGAACAAAAACCCGTCAACAAATCACTTGAAATAAGCAAATTCCTAGAGACACACAAAGTACCAAAAGTTACTGAAGAAAGGTACCACTTTCTAAATCATTCTATAAAACAAATATTACTCTTTAACACCAAAGTCAGAAAAAGAGATCACCTGAAAACTACATTCAGGAGGGAAGGGGGCAGGACATAACCCTTGAAGAAGGACATATCGATGATATGACAGAAACAGGTCAGAACCAAGATGGCAGAAGAATCCACTTTCAGTAGACCTTGAACAGTAGCACACACTCATTGTAATACATTAACATGCTAAATGACATGAGCACCTATGTCAGTTCCCTGGCCAACCATAAAAGGATAAAAGGTGGGCAGTGGTCCAATTCCTAGAAATCTCTGATTCCTAGAATTCTCCTGGAACAGTCGGAATAATCCTCCCACTTGTTAGCCTATGAAGTTACTCAGCTCATTAAAAATTAATGCCCCCATTTTTCTGGCCACTCTCATCTTTTGACATGGGATCTCATTCTGTCTACAGAATGTGTATCTCTCTAAATAAATCCCACTTCATACCTATTACTTTGTCACTCACTGAAGTCTTTGCCTGTGTGGATCACAACAAACTGTGGAAAATTCTTCAAGAGATGGGAATACCAGACCACCTGAACTGCCTCTTGAGAAACCTGTATACAGGTCAGGAAGCAACAATTAGAACTGGACATGGAACAACAGACTGGTTCCAAATAGGAAAAGGAGTACGTCAAAGCTGTATATTGTCATCCTGCTTTTTTAACTTGTATGGAGAGTACATCATGAGAAACGCTGGGCTGGAAGAAGCACAAGCTGGAATCAAGATTGCCAGGAGAAATATCAATAACCTCAGATATGCAGATGACACCACCCTTATGGCAAAAAGTGAAGAGGAACTAAAAAGCCTCTTGACAAAAGTAAAAGAGGAGAGTGAAAAAGTTGGCTTAAAACTCAACATTCAGAAAACGAAGATCATGGTATCCGGTCCCATCACTTCATGGGAAATAGATGGGGAAACAGTGGAAACAGTGTCAGACTTTATTTTGGGGGGCTCCAAAATCACTGCAGATGGTGACTGCAGCCATGAAATTAAAAGACGCTTACTCCTTGGAAGGAAAGCTATGACCAACCTAGATAGCATATTCAAAAGCAGACACGTTACTTTGCCGACTAAGGTCCATCTAGTCAAGGCTATGGTTTTTCCTGTGGTCATGTATGGATGTGAGACTTGGACTATACAGAAAGCTGAGCACCGAAGAATTGATGCTTTTGAACTGTGGTGTTGGATAAGACTCTTGAGAGCCCCTTGGACTGCAAGGAGATCCAACCAGTCCATTCTGAAGGAGATCAGCCCTGGGATTTCTTTGGAAGGAATGATGCTAAAGCTGAAACTCCAGTACTTTGGCCACCTCATGGGAAGAGTTGACTCACTGGAAAAGACTCTGATGCTGGGAGGGATTGGGGGCAGGAGGAGAAGGGGACAACAGAGGATGAGATGGCTGGATGGCATCACTGACTCAATGGACTCTGAGTGAACTCCGGGAGTTGGTGATGGACAGGGAGGCCTGGCGTGCTGCAAAGAGTCGGACACGACTGAGCGACTGAACTGAACTGAAGGTCAATATTTACCTAAGGTCATAAAACTACCTAGGAACAGAATCAGTACTGAATAAAACTCATTTTCTCTTGATTCACTGCCAAATGTTCATTTAATTAGACCATGATTCTGCTCATGTTCTCCAGCTTTGCTTAACAGAACTCTTCAATCAACTTTCCACAAGGAATGCTGCCTCCATACCTCTCTTCTTGCATTCATACCTTTCACCTGAAGCACATCTCAAGAAATACTTTAACATAAACCTTATTTTTTTTACCAATAACTCCGATTATATACATGATGGTAAAGAGGTGTCTATGTTTACAAGCCATAGATATATGACTACATCCTTCTTTCACTCGCTACCAAAAGATCTGAGCTCCAATAATAATTTTTTTACATTGTCTTTGGGTTACAGATCAGAAAAATTCTAACACTATACAGCAAAACAAACTTTCTGCTTATTCACAGCTGGGCATTATCACCTGCAGCGCAGTCAAGGGTGTGTCTCAAAGCCTAGGGTGCTGTTACTGTCCTTCCTCATTATAGCAAATAAGAAAGGTACCTCAGCTTTCACTGCAACATAAAATGGCCTTCCTATTTTTGTGTTCTTCAACAGAAACATATTTAAATCTTTTCCATATCCCCTAAGAGCTTCCCAGATGGCTCAGACAGTAAAGAATCTTCTACAATGCAGGAGACCTGGGTTCAGTCAATGGGCTAGAAGATCCCCTGGAGGAAGTAATGGCAACCCACTCCAGTATTCTTGCCTGGAGAGTTCCATGAATAGAGGTACAGTCCAGGGGGTCACAAAGAGTCAGACATGACTGAGCGACTAAAACTTTGACTTTCATATCCCCAAACCTTCCAAAGACCCTATCTTCCCTTCCTATCACTATAATTTCCTACAATGACACAGTTTTTGCAAAGAGTATACTCAATCCACCTCCACTTCAAGCCCATCATTTTCATCTAGTACTGTATTTAACTTAGCTATCTCCTGAAATTCTCACTAAGGCACCAAAGACATCTTAGACACCAGAATCAAAGGCCCATTTTTCAAGACTTAGCTTTTCAGAACCCGTGAAGTTGGAGAGGCTGATACAGAATAAAGTTCACCAGGATGACAGCACTTACTTAGCTCTTACTCTGTGCCAGTTCAGTTCAGTTCAGTCACTCAGTCGTGTCCGACTCTTTGCGACCCCAGGAATCGCAGCACGCCAGGCCTCCCTGTCCATCACCAACTCCCGGAGTTCACTCAAACTTACGTCCATTGAGTCCGTGATGCCATCCAGCCATCTCATCCTCTTTCGTCCCCTTCTCCTCCTGCCCCCAATCCCTCCCAGCATCAGAGTCTTTCCCAGTGAGTCAACTCTTCGCATGAGGTGGCCAAAGTACTGGAGTTTCAGCTTTAGCATCATTCCTTCCAAAGAAATCCCAGGACTGATCTCCTTTAGGATGGACTGGTTTCATCTCCTTGCAGTCCAAGGGACTCTCAAAAGTCTTCTCCAACACCACACTTCAAAAGCATCAGTTCTTCGGTGCTCAGCTTTCTTCACAGTCCAACTCTCACATCCATACATGACCACTGGAAAAACCATAGCCTTGACTGCTGCTGCTGCTAAGTCGCTTCAGTCGTGTCAGACTCTGTGCGACCCCATAGACAGAAGCCCACCAGGCTCCCCCATCCCTGGGATTCTCCAGGCAAGACCACTGGAGTGGGTTGCCATTTCCTTCTCCAACGCATGAAAGTGGAAAATGAAAGGGAAGTCGCTCAGTCATGTCCGACTTGACTAGACGGATCTTTGTTGGCAAAGTAATGTCTCTGCTTTTGAATATGCTATCTAGGTTGGTCACAACTTTCCTTCCAAGGAGTAAGCGTCTTTTAATTTCATGGCTGCAATTAACATCTGCAGTGATTTTGGAGCCCAGAAAAATAAAGTCTGACACTGTTTCTCTATCTATTTCCCATGAAGTGATGGGACCAGATGCCATGATCTTAGTTTTCTGAATGTTGAGCTTTAAGCCAACTTTTTCACTCTCCTCTTTCACTTTCATCAAGAGGCTTTTTAGTTCCTCTTCACTTTTTGCCATAAGGGTGGTGTCATCTGCATATCTGAGGTTATTGATATTTCTCCTGGCAATCTTGATTCCAGTTTGTGCTTCTTCCAGCCCAGTGTTTCTCATGATGTACTCTGCACTCTGTGCCAGGCACAGTACTAATTAGGCTTTCAAAAAGGTTCCAATTAATTTTCACATCTGAGAAATGTTTTTTACTCCCTTTTCAGATATTAAAATTTAGGATCAAAATTACCCAAAAACCATATAGTCAGTGAAGCCTGCACGATGCCAATGTTCATAATTTTGTGACATTTGAAGATCAATTCCATGTTTTCTTCCTAACTCTGTGGCCTTTTCTCCAACTCTCACTATTTCATCATCCTGCACTCATCACTACTTCTCTTATTTCACATGCTCTACTGGGCAACTTCTATTTCCTCCCATTACTTTAACTGCATTCTATATCAGTGTTTCTTAATCTTTTAAAACTTTTTAGAAACATAAAAACCTTGCGTTCTTTCTGTAGCTTATATTTTGAAAACAGATTTCTCCCAAATAGAAATTATAACGCTGCATGTTTGTCCAAACTATACCTCCTTCAGCCTTTAAAGCTCTGATAACCTCCTAGGCATCACCCCATGACTGAGAATCAGTGCTTGGGCTGTAAGTCTCTCAAACTATCTTCCCTTTATTCGACAAGTCCACCATTCTCTCCCAGACATCCCTCCTGCTGCTGCTGGCTGCTGCTGCTGCTGCTGCTGCTAAGTTGCTTCAGTCGTGCCCAACTCTGTGCGACCCCATAGATGGAAGCCCACTAGGCTCCCCTGTCCCTGGGATTCTCCAGGCAAGAACACTGGAGTGGGTTGCCATTTCCTGCTCCAATGCATGAAAGGGAAAAGTGAAAGTGAAGTTGCTCAGTCGTGTCCGAGTCTTAGCGACCCCATGGACTGCAGCCTACGAGGCGCCTCCAGCCATGGGATTTTCCAGGCAACAGTACTGGAGTGGGGTGCCATTGCCTTCTCGGCATCTCCTGAACTCCAGACAAATGTTACCAACGATCTAATAAAAATGGATCCTTTAGTATCTCCCCAGACCCTTCAAACTAAGGCCATTCACAGCAAAACTCTTATTTCCCTCAGCAAAGCTGAACCATCATCCCTCTGTGTCCTCCATTTTGGCTAAAGGTATTTACAATACCCCTTTTCTACAATTTAAGGTACCTATTTGTGGAAACGCGGTACTGGCATTAACTTCCCTGAGCTTTTTCACAAGTTAAAAATCAACCACCAAACAATGAGTGCTTATCATAGCCAGGTGTTAAGGAATGCATAGTACAAGATTTAACTCTTTTACTCCTTAAGAAGTTTACAGGCAGAAACATACCAAAATCCTTTTGTGTGTGTGTGCAGTGTTTTCTCACAAGGTGAAATTGACTTAGTTTTCAAAGCATCCCAATGGAATCCTTACCACAAATCCCATTTTACGAGATGTAAAAAACTGAGATTCAAAAGGAGTAAGTAATTTAACCAAATTTTTACAAAAGGATCTGTGGAAGGTCCAGACCCAAAAACCTAGACTTGAGATTTCAAATTTCCTTCCCAGTTACTGTTGAAATAACCTTCTCAGTAAAACGAAATCAAGTGTAGGTACAAGAGGTCAATAGAGTAGCGCACGCAAACACCAAAAAGCACAAGGCGCCCAGGACGCGCTCCAGGCCGGGGGCTTCCTGGCCCAACCCTCGCTCCGACGCCTCCCGGCAGCTCTGTCCCGTGAAATGTCTCTGCGGCCTGCCTCCAGATGGCCCGGTGACCGCGGGAAAACCGCACTCGGGGCGCGGAGAACAGAGCCTGCAGCAGCCAACCCGCCCCGCCCCAATCTGAGTCCGGGCTCGGCCGCAACCGCTGCGTCCCCAGCAGCCGGAACAGTCGACCCGCCGGGAACAAGCGTACCTGGTGGAGGAAGCAACTGGAGGGCAGGCGGTCCGGGCAACCTTAGAAAGCCGGAATGACCCCGGTGGCGAGCTGGGCCGGCCGGCGGCGCTAACTGCATTCACTCTGTTCGGTCAATTCGGAACCACAAGGACTCTTCAGGGTAGCGACGTGAGGCGGCGGGCACCGAGCGCGGACCTGAAGCCGAGAAAAGGCATCGCAGAGGAGGAGCCGGCGGGGCACAGAGACACCGCCCGTGGGGGCGGGGCGCAGGCGCGAGGGGCGGGGCGCGCAGGGCGAGGAGGCGGGCACTAAGGGACCGGGTGCGCGGCGCGAGGGGGCGAGCGCGAGGCGGGGCGCGCGACGTGAGAGGGGGCGGGGCGCACGTATCGGCGCCGCGGCCGCGTGACGCGTTTTCAAATCTTCAACCGCCGCAGCCCACTCGTTTTTGCTTTTCCTCTTCCTTCTCCGCGCCCTGGGGCCGGATTCGGCCCCGGAAACCAAGCCGGCGGGTGAGGCATCTCTACTGCGTGGGTGTGGTGGCCCGCGGAAGGGGAGAGGCGACCGGCGGGTCAACGGGCCTCGAGGAAGCCGAGTTTCCTCCGCGGCCCGGGGCGACACTCTCTCCCGACCCAGCATGTAGGTGCCGGGCGGCTGCCATGAACTCCGGAGCCATGAGGATCCACAGCAAAGGACATTTTCAGGGTAGGAAGCCCTTCCTCCGTTTGCAGTCCCTTTAATCCTTTCCTCCTCTCCTGGTTCCATTGTTTCTAAAGAGTTCTCGCCCTGGGTCTCTGCTTTTCTGCCTGACACGTGCGTCCTGCTCTGTGGCCTGAAGGAGGCACGGTTCGGGGAGCAGAGGGATCCCAGCCCCTGGAGCTCTCCCGGCTCCAGCTTCGGCCCCAAATTCCTCGTCGTACGGTCGGTTATAAAACGAGAAGACAGTGTGCGCACCCGGGAACCCGCCGGGGCTCCCACAGATGCTGCGACCCTTGGAGGCTGCAGATCGAGCCTCGGTTTAAAAGCAGATGTGTTCAGGGCTTTTCGCTTCCTGATTAAATTGTGGATTTTTGGTCTTATGAAGTTGAAGCAAAGTATTTTATTTCAAACACACCTTTGCTGTTTTCAACATTATAAACAGAAACAAAAGCAAACCTTCGTTTTCAGGCACTTGTTAAGTAGTCCGGCCTCCAAGTGTTTCTTCTTAACATATAGTGTGTAGTGTGTATACGTGGTCTCCTACTATAAACAGATTTGAGTTCTTTAATTTTTAAGCAGTTGTTTGTAGTTCAGATCTGTTTTCAAAAGAAAGAATGAAATGAATGGTGATTTGGTTCTTCAAGTGGACCGTTTAGTCTTTTCAATATACATTGACTCTACCTGAAACTTAACCCTTGAGCAGTCAGGAACCTTTGAGGATTAGGTCAGTACCAGTTTTGAGTGTTCAACAGAATGCCAGAAGCTCAGTTAAGTATTTGTTGAGTAAATACTCCATGGAGTTTACATCCTATGAAAACTTCGAAATTGGTTTCATAAAGTTCCATGCCTTAATGCATAAAACAGGATTAAATGCATGAATATTTCCTGCAAATCAGCTCCTATGAACAATAAACGTTTTGTGACATAACAGTATCTGTTTAAAGACTATTTTGTCATTATCCTAAGTGACACTACAGAGGAAATAAAATGTTAATGCTGAGTTAGTAGGATTATATTTTTCCCTCTGTGATATGATTATTACATAAACAAATTATTTTTTAAACAGAAATTTTGTCTGCGTAAAGCATGATCTAATTCTAATTTTTTAAACAACAGGTGGAATCCAAGTTAAAAATGAAAAAAACCGACCATCCTTGAAATCTCTGAAAACTGATAACAAACCAGAAAAATCCAAATATAAACCTCTCTGGGGTAAAGTATTTTACATTGACTTACCTTCTGTCACCATATCTGAAAAACTGCAAAAGGACATTAAGGATCTGGGAGGGGTAAGTCAAATCCATGGACTTTGATCAAAAAGAAAAACTTTCTAACTTATAATCATTTAAAATTTTCCTTTTGGGAAAAAAAGGTATAACCATATAGCACCAGGGGCTTCCCTGATGACTCAAAAGATTTAAAGAATCTGCCTGCAATGCAGGAGACCCATGTTCAATCCCTGGATAGGGGAGATCCTCTGGAGAAGGGAATGGCTACCCACTCCAGTATTCTTGCCTGGAGAATTCCATGGCCAGAGGAGTCTGGAGGGCTATACAGTTGAGGGTCACAACGAATTGGACACAACTGAGCAACAAACACTTTCACTGTTTACCAAGCTTAAATTTTTTATCATCTGTTTATCATTAGTGCAAAGTCATGTAGCTTCAGAAACCTGACAGAACTTTCAGATTTCTGTCTGGTGTAAAGTTCACAGTGTGAGAAATGAGACACCCTTGTCCTGGAGGAACTGCTGACTGCCTTTTCATTGTAATGTTGGCATGTCCTTCAGGTGGCAGGAGCTCTTTGATTGTGATTATTAGGAACTTAAATATAAATAAGATGGTATTTACAGAACAAGGGAAACCTGTTTAAACCACAAAGATGTAAAATTTCTTTTGACTGATACAGTCTCAAAAGAATGAATGTCACTAAGGTACCACTTTTGGATAATGAATATGGGAAATGTGCTTCTTTTCTACATTATACATTTGAGTAGTAGAAAATTTGGATAAGATTACAAGATTTTTTTTAGAAGTAAGGGTAATACTGGATAAATTTTGGCAAGGTTAAGATTTAATTTCCTGATTCTTCCTGTTTCAGAGATTTTTGTCTTGGTTAGCATTTTTTAATAATATGAGTAAATCCTGCCACAATGAGGATAAAAACTTGCAGAACATGTAAGAGGTTTTTTGGAACTATTTAATCTGTCTTTGAAAAGCTATTCTACTGTTTTGCTGTTTTCTTAAAACATTGTCACACACTTGTCGTAGTAGTAACATGTTATCAGAATAACCATATGACTGCATTCCTAAAGGTTATGTTTTGTAACCTAGCACATTTGAATAAAGGATCCTTGCATTTTAAATAGTAAGTACTCAAGTGTTCAGAGAAGTTAAGTGACTGGCTCAGGGTAGAATCAGCCTAATTTCCAGACTCACATACTATTGCACCATTCTGTTCCTCTAGAATCCATGGCTACAGTGGAAAAACTCATTAACCCTGCTGATGTAAATCAGTAATTTTAGATTTATGTTTTTAGCAGTGGAGCTCTTCAAACAAAATCGTGTTCAGAAGTCCAATGTATAAAGCCACTGCTCTAGCTAAAAGAACAGTACAGAAGCTCTCATCCCTATAGCAGTTCCTGAGACACTTGCAAGAACCAAATTTTGAATTAACTTATACATTAGATAATAGTTGAGAGTTGGTTTTATCAAATTTTCATCCTAAAATGGTTTGAACTAGGCCAATGAAATGAAGAGTATATTTCCCCAGAGCTGTGGATTTTGAACTGAATTTGATTATTCTTTAATTTTTCTTAAAAACTCTTAAATTCTGATCTTCCCAACACACTACGATTTCTGTCCCTGGCACAGTATTGTTTCTATCACTGAAAAAGGCTGTTAAGATCTCAAATGTGAACTATAAAGAAACTTTGACCTCCATACACTTAAGTTTTAAGATTCAACTCTAAGAAATAGTTCCATAGATATTCCTTGAAAGGATTATGCTTACTATTAATTTTTATAATTACCTAAATCTTTTATCCATTTGTAATTTATCCTGCCTCAGGCTATTAGCAGTGTTAGTCTGTTTTAAAATGGTCTATGCGTTTTTTTCTCTCATCTTAATGAAAATATCTGGTTCAGTTGCTCAGTCATGTCCAATTCTTTGTGACCCCGTGGACTGCAGCATGCCAGGCTTCCCTGTCCATCACCAACTCCCAGAGCTTGCTTAGACCCATGTTCATTGAGTCAGTGAAAACATCTAAATACACTTTTTATTTGGAGAATACACTTCTGACAATTAAACACTGAGAGCACATCAGGAAAGTCTGACATAATGGGAAAATATCTTGAATAGTGGAAAGGAAGGCTGCTATTGCAAAACCAGCCATGTAAAGGCCCATGTCTAAACACTGGACTAAAATAAGAGAGTTGGGAAAGAAAAGAGATTAGGGTCAGATACCTTACCATATCATGGACTTGAGGATAAAGTACTTGTTTTTGATGTTCAGTGTAACCTTTGAGTCATTAGAAAATAAATTGTGAGTTTGTACTTTTAAAGACCTAGATTCAACAATAGCTAATAAAGACAAAACTAAGTTAATGGTACAGGACCCAGTATTAAGTATTTTGGTAGATTCAAAAATGAATCTGATACCTAGTCCACCTGCAATTTCTAATCAAGTAGAGATGGCATTGTTACAATTAATTGTTATATAACAGAATGTTAAAAGGGAAAGATTATTTCCAACTGAGGAACCTTGGAGGCCATTGTATGGACACAATTTAAACTCAGCTTTGAAGATTGATTATGATTTGAGCATATGGAAATTCATTCAGAAATTATTCCACCACTGTTTCCCATATGGTAGCACTATTTAAGATGATAGGGATGCAAAAATTAGATGTAGTCTAATCTTCTAGGAATTCAGCCTATAGGAATATCAGACGCCTAAATAAATAAGTTGCAGTATAACATTGTCAGTGCTTTATCAGAAATTATGTAGAAATTGCCATTAGAATACAGAAATGGAAATTATTAACTCTGCCTTTTACAATTTATAGCAATGATAAAGTTTGAGCTGAATCTTGAAAGCCTAATAGGAATATACCAGGGAGAATGAACAAACTAAATAGAAGAAAGAGCATACATAAAATATATGTATGTGTGGTTTGAGCAGCTGTTAGTAATAGAGTATGAGTTGATCTTGGGATTTAGATGGGGGAAACAGCAAGAAACAATGTTACATTGGGACCAAACTATGAAAGATACTTTGTTCACTACTAAAGAGTTACAAGAGGTGTAGGAAATGGAAAACCAAAGGAAATGTGGGTACTAGCATAATGAGTCCGTCAGGACTGAGCTTCCCTTTCACTTTTTACTTTCATGCATTGGAGAAGGAACTGGCAGCCCACTCGAGTGTTCTTGCCTGGAGAATCCCAGGGACAGGGAAGCCTGGTGGGCTGCCATCTATGGGGTCACACAGAGTCGGACACGACTGAAGCAACTTAGCAGCAGCATGACAGACATACAAACCAATGCAATAGAAGAGAGAAACTAGAAATCGTCTCATATAGTCACCTGATTTTCATCAAGGTTGCCAAGACCATTCAATGGGGAAAGGCTAATCTTTTCAACATATGATGCTAGGAAAACTGAATATCAACATGCAGAAGAATAAAGTTGTACCCTTACTGTACATTATACAATGTGGTTAATTAAAAATGGATCAAGACCTAAAACGTAAGAGCTAAAACCCATAGAGGAAAGTATTGGGGAAATCTTCATGATACTAGATTTGGCATTGATTCCTTGACTATCATACCAAAAACACAGACAACAAATGAAAAAAACAGATAAATTCGACTTAATAAAAATGAGGTTTTGTGCATCAGAGGACTACTGTCAAGAGAGTAAAAAAGACAGCCCACCTAATGAGAGAAAAAAATTTTGCAATTTTTTTCTGTTTGTAAAATCTGTTGATAGATTAATATCCAAACTATAAATCCTACAATTCATCAAAAATCAACCCAGTTAAAAACTGAGCCAAGGACTTGAGTAGACCTTTCTCTAGAGAAGATATGTATGGATAGCCAATAAGCACAAGAAAAGATGTGCTACATCACTGCTCAGTGCAATTCAGTCGCTCAGTCATGTCCGACTCTGCGACCCCATGAATCTCAGCACACCAGGCCTCCCTGTCCATCACCAACTCCCGGAGTTCACTCAGACTCACGTCCATCGAGTCTGTGGTGCCATCCAGCCATCTCATCCTCTGTCGTCCCCTTCTCCTCCTGCCCCCAATCCCTCCCAGCATCAGAGTCTTTTCCAATGTGTCAACTCTTCGCATGAGGTGGCCAAAGTACTGGAGTTTCAGCATTAGCATCATTCCTTCCAAAGAAATCCCAGGGCTGATCTCCTTCAGAATGGACTGGTTGGATCTCCTTGCAGTCCAAGGGACTCTCAAGAGTCTTCTCCAACACCACAGTTCAAAAGCATCAATTCTTCGGTGCTCAACTTTCTTCACAGTCCAACTCTCACATCCATACATGACCACTGGAAAAACCATAGCCTTGACTAGATGGACCTTTGTTGGCAAAGTAATGTCTCTGCTTTTGAATATGCTATCTAGGTTGGTCATAACTTTCTTTCCAAGGAGTAAGCGTCTTTTAATTTCATGGCTGCAGTCACCATCTGTATTGATTTTGGAGCCCAGAAAAATAAAGGAAAATGCAAGTCAAGACCCCAGTAAGACAAACATAGAAAACCAACTTAAAATTAAACAACAAGTTCCAATTGTATAGCACAGGAACTATATTCAATATTTTGTAATATACTATAATAGAAAAGAATATGAAAAAGAAGATATATATGAATGTGTAACTGAATCACTTTGCTGTACACCACACACTAACACAACATTGTAAATTAACTATATGTCAGTCCAAAGAAGCAATGTGTTACCACCTCACATCCATTAGGACAGCCACTGTCAACATAGGTGTCAGTGAGGATGTAGAGAAACTGGAACCCTTGTGCACTGTTAGTCAGATTTAAAATGGTGCAACTACTATGGAAAACATGTTGTTTCCTCAAAATGATAAAGAAAGGAATTATCATTATGATCAAGCAGTTCCACTTCTGGGTATATATCCAAAAGAACTGAAAGCATCTTGAAGAGATAATTTATATACCCATGTCCAGAACAGCATTACTCACAGTAACCAAAAGGTGGGGGGGGGGGGACAAATATTAATAAGCAGATGAATGCATAAATGTGGTTTATACATACAGTTCAGTCGCTTAGTTGTGTCTGACTCTTTGTGACCCCATGGACTGCAGCATGCCAGGCTTCTCTGTTCATCACCAACTGCTGGAGCTTACTCAGACTCATGTCTATTGAGTCTGTGATGCTATCCAACCATCTCATCCTCTGTCGTCCCCTTCTGCCTTCAGTCTTTCACAGCATCAGGGTCTTTTCAAATGAGTCAGTTCTTCGCATCAGATGGCCAAAATATTGGATGTTCAGCTTCAACATCAGTCCTTCCAATGAATATTCAGGACTGATTTCCTTTAGGATGGACTAGTGGGATCTCCTTGCAGTCCAAGGGACTCTCAAGAGTCTTCTCCAACACCACAGCTCAAAAGCATCAATTGTTTTCGTGCTCAGCTTTCTTTATAGTCCCACTCTCACATCCATACACGACTACTGGAAAAACCATAGCTTTAACTAGATGGACCTTTGTTGGCAAAGTAATGTCTCTTCTTTTTAATATGCTGTCTAGGTCATAGCTTTTATTCCAAGGAGCAAGTGTCTTTTCATTTCTTGGCTACAGTCACCATCTGCAGTGATTTTGGAGGCCAAAAAAGTAAAGTCTGTCACTGTTTCTGATGTTGCCCCATCTATTGGCCATGAAGTGATGGGACCAGATGCCATGATTTTAGTTTTCTGAATGTTGAGTTTTAAGCCAACTTTTTCACTGTACTCTTTCACTTTCATCAAGAGGCTCTTCAGTTATTCTTCGCTTTCTGCCATAAGGGTGGTGTCATCTGCATGTCTGAGGTGATTGATATTTCTCCCGGCAATCTTGATTCCAGCTTGTGCTTCTTCCAGTCCAGCGTTTCTCATGATGTACTCTGCATATAAGTTAAATAAGCAGGGTGACAATATACAGCCTTGACGTACTCCTTTTCCTATTTGGAACCAGTCTGTTGTTCCATGTCCAATTCTAACTGTTGCTTCTTGACCTGCATACAGATTTCTCAAGAGGTAGGTCAGGTGATCTAGTAGTTCCATCTCTTGAAGAATTTTCCACAGTTTGTTGTGATCCAGACGGTCAAAGGCTTTGGCATACTCAGTAAAGCAGAAATAGATGTTTTTCTGGAACTCTCTTGCTTTTTTTATAATCCAAATGATGCTGGCAATTTGATCTCTGGTTCCTCTGCCTTTTCTAAATCCAGCTGGAACATACGGAAGTTCTCTGTTCACGTACTGTTAAAGGCTAGCTTGGAGAATTTTGAGCGTTACTTTGCTAGCATGTGAGATGAGTGCAGTTGTGCAGTCGTTTGAACATTCTTTGGCATTGCCTTTCTTTGGGATTAGAATGAAAACTGACCTTTTCCAGTCCTGTGGCCCCTGCTGAGTTTTCCAAATTTGCTGGCATATTGAGTGCAGCACTTTCACAGCATCATCTTTCAGGATTTGAAATAGCTCAACTGGATTTCCATCATGTCTGCTAGCTTTGTTGGTAGTGATGCTTCCTAAGGCCCACTTGATTTCACATTCCAGGATGTCTGGCTCTAGGTGAGTGATCACACCATTGTGTTTGGAATATTATTTAACATTGAGAAGGAATGGAATTCTGTTCCATGCTACATCATGGGCAAACCTTGAAAACACTGTTACATGAAATAAATAAGACCCCAAAAGATAACCACAGGATTCCACTTATATGAACTACCTAGAATTGTCAAGAGACTTCCTTGATGGCTCAGCAGTGAATCCATCTGCAATGCAGGAGATACGGGTTTGATCCCTGGGTGGGGGAGATCCCTTGGAGAAGGAAATGGCAACCCACTCCAGTATTCTTGGCTGGGAAATCCCATGGACAGAGAAGTCTGTCTGACTACAGTCCATGGGGTCATAAAAGAGTTGGACACAACTTAGTGACTAACCAATGACTGAATTGTCAGATTCACAGAAATAGGAAGTAGAGATTAAAAGAGATAAAAAAGGCTGGTGGGAGGGGGAAATGGGGAATTACTGTTTAATGGGTACAGTTTCAGCTTACAATGATGATCAAGTTCCAGAAACAGATAGTTCAGTTCACTTGCTCAGTTGTGACCGACTCCTTTCAACCCCATGGACTGCAGCACACCAGACTTCCCTGTCCATCACCAACTCCCGGAGTTCACTCAGACTCACATCCATTGAGTCCGTGATGCCATCCAGCCATCTTATCCTCTGTCATCCCCTTCTTCCGCCTTCAGTCTTTCCCAGCATCAGGGTCTTTTCCAATGAGTTATTAGAACTCTCCTTGTACTTTCTCAGGACTCAAGGCTTAGAATAATACAGCATAGAAATTTAGAAAATATTGAAAATGTTTCAGATTGACATTTCCTATTGTGCCTAGCATATGAAACAGTTAATGGTTTATATGAGTTCCTTAAAAATATTGTGTTTTCCTTTAGCGAGTTGAAGAATTTCTCAGCAAAGATATCAGTTATCTTATTTCAAATAAAAAGGAAGCTAAATTTGCACAAACCTTGGGACGAATCTCTCCTATACCAAGTCCAGAATCTGTGAATACTGCGGAAACCACATCACCTCATCCCAGCCATGATGGAAGTTCATTTAAGTCTCCAGATACAGTAAGTCTCTGAAATATGCTTTGAGACTCTGAAAGGCTATGAATGAGTGAGTGAAAGTTGCTCAGTTGTGTCCAACTCATTGCCACCCCATGGACTCTACAGTCCATGGAATTCTCCAGGCCAGAATACTGAAATGAGTGGCCTTTCCCTTCTCCAGGGGAACTTCCCAACCCAGGAATCGAACCTAGGTCTCCTGCATTACAGGTGGATTCTTTACCAGCTGAGCACAAGGGAAGCCCAAGAATACTGGAGTGGGTAGCCTATCCCTTCTCTAGCAGATCTTCCCTACCCAGGAATCGAACCAGGGTCTACAGCATTGCAGGTGGATTCTTTACCAACTGAGCTATGAGGAAAGCCCCTGAAAGTCTATAGGATGTTATAATTAAGAGTGGGCTGACAGCAGAGTTCACCTAGGTAGAATAATATCTACATTAAGTGTATCTACATTAAATGTGGCTTTCCAGTTGTCAATAAGGCTGCTGTTGTATATAGAATGGTGATTTTTTCCTCCTAATAATACTTATACATAGTCTTACTCCAGGGGGCTTCCCATGGAAGTGGTAAAGAATCTGCCAGCCAATGCAAGAGACACAGGTTCAAGCCCTGGGTTGGGAAGGTCCCCTAGAGGAGGAAATGGCAACCTACTCCAGTATTCTTGCCTGGAAAATTCCATGGACAGAGGAGCCTGGCGGGCTACATACAGTACATGGGTTGGCAAAGAGTTGGACATGACTGAGTGACTGAGCACAGTCATACTCTGATTCCTAAAATACATCCTTCCATTTAGTGATGACTTATGTTTAGAGTAATTTACAACTAAAAGATGACAGCAGGTCATTTTTTAAAGAAGGAATAGACACCTCTTGTTTGTTTCAGAGCATGGTAAACACACAGTAGCCCAGGGGCCAAATCCAGCGTGCTGCCTGTTTTTTTTACAGCATGCGAGCTAAGCATGAAGTTTACATTTTCAAATGGTTGGGGGGACATTCAAAAAGAATACTTTGTGACAAGTGGCAGTTATATGAAATTCAATTTTCATTGTTCATAAATAAAAGTTTTATTGGAATACAGACATACCCATTCGTATAGGTATTGACTGAGTGCTTTACTGCTATAAAGGTAGAGTGGGGTAGTTGCAACAGAGACTGTATGGCCTGCAGAGCCATATGAACATGTACTGCAGGGCCATATGAACATGTACTGTCTGGCCCTTTAAAGAAAAAGTTTGCCAACCCCTGGTCTAGATTTACTAACATCACTTCAGTTCAGTCGCTCAGTCGTGTCTGACTTTTTTGTGACCCCGTGGGCTGCAGCACACCAGGCTTCTCTGTGCATCACCAACTCCTGGAGTTTACTCAAACTCATGTCCATCCAGTCAGTGATGTCATCCAACCATCTCATCCTCTCATCCCCTTCTCCTCCTCCTGCCTTCAGTCACATCACTACCACTCAGTTGCCAGTAAGTTGTAAGATACAGTGAAGGGTAAATTAAATTGATTTAATTGGTTATGAAAAGCAGAAGAGATTGGAAAAATACTGTTTATCTCATTTTAAAATTGAAATTAATTAAATAATTTTAAATATTGTCCCCATCTTACCTCATGTAGCCATTTGGGAAGCAGGGACACCTGGAGGCAGGGAAGAGAAATCACTTGGGAAAAAAGAGACAAATATATAGAAAAAAAAAAAGAAGAAGAGGCCTAGGAAGCCTCATACATTCTTTCAGTTCATGCTTTTTTTGAGGAACAAGGTTGTACAACAGTGACTAGTTCCAAATTAGTTCCTGCTGATAGCATTTCAACTAATTTTCCTAATGTCTTATTTAAAACTGAAACTGTGTAAGAACCAGTATATCCAGTCTACTCATATCATTAGGTCTTCAGTTAAACAAGAAATTAAAAATGTAAGCTTACATTTAATTACAGGCAGAATCTCAAATCAGTCTATTTTATTTTTACGTTGAATAACGTTGACTACAGAACTGACCTTGGATCTCATTCAGCTGAGTTCAGTTGCTCTACTTAAAAAAGAAGAAACAAACTTTTTCATCAGAAATCTAATTGCAAACAAAGACCCTAAGGAGATCAGTTTTTACCATATTTACACTGATGGTTATTAAGACTTGTGTAAATAAAGTATATGTATTTTAAAGCTCATGTTTATATTAAATTTTATTTTTAAATTTTATCTACTTGCTTTGCTCATTTTGTCTTTTTAAAATTTTTTCCAGTAGGCACTATGTATAACTATATGTTTGGTTGTTCTTTGGTCTTTCTATAGGTGTGTTTGAGCAGAGGAAAATTATTAGTTGAAAAAGCTATCAAGGACCATGTAAGTAGGGATTTTAAAAATTCACAGTGTTCTGTTACTTCACTGAAGTGTAAAATAGAGATGTTCCTGCAATCTTCTTTTCCTCACTTTTAATAGAAAAAGCCTAAATATCAGCATGTGTCTTGTTTATAAGAACAGAATCTGCTTTTCATGAAGAAACACCTCCATCATGTGGCCTTTTAAAGTATTACTGGACACTTCTGAAGCTTGTGGCATTCTGTGATTTAAAACAAAATAATTTCTTGAAACTATTAACTGTAAGGCTACAGGGTACATTAATTTTCAAGAATATCAGAATGTATTAATCAGGAATGGTTTTAGAAATTCCAGAAGGAAAAACTGATGTCTTCATTGTTGTTGTAATTGTGTAGGGTCTGTTCTGAATAACCGTAAGTGACATTAAACTTCAATAATATTTTTAATTTAGCTCATTTAAAATAGTAATTTCCTAGAAAATCTATCAAACTTTTTTTTTTAACAGGACTTTATTCCTTCAAACAGTATATTATCTAATGCCTTATCATGGGGAGTAAAAATTCTTCATATTGATGGTAAGGATTTTATTACTGTTTTTGAGAGTATTTTCTATAAGTGTCTGTCTGTCTCTTGCTTCCTAATTTTAGATAGAGTTTTAATAGCAAGACATACCTGTAACATTAATTCTTTCATCTAAATTTAGTACAATTTTAAGAAAGTAGCAGTGTTTAACTCCAAAGTCAAAAATGCTAATCTTAAACCCTTCTTTCTTTTAAAAAAGACATTAGATATTACATTGAACAAAGGAAAAAGGAATTGTATTTACTCAAGAAATCAAGCACTTCTGTAAGAGATGTGGTATGTTATTTTCCTTAATTTTTAAACTAATTAGAGACAATGATTAAGCTCGGTTTTTAGTTATGTATCTATAAGCTTCTTTGCCAAGTGGAAAATATTACTGCCAGAATATCCTAGGGGTAATCATGTATGCTATATGCATGATTCTGTTATCTGAATAAATTATTGCATATCACTTTAGGATTTACTTACACGGTGAAAGTTGTTTCAGGGATGGTGGCATAGTTTTATTTTCTTCTTTGATGGCTGCTGCTGCTAAATCACTTCAGTCGTGTCTGACTCTGTGCGACCCCATAGATGGCAGCCCACCAGGCTTCCCCGTCCCTGGGATTCTCCAGGCAAGAACACTGGAGTGGGTTGCCTTTTCCTCTTCGATGGCTACTGGAGCCAAAAGAACAGATATTTTTGTTCATTCTGAAGGAAAACACCATGCCTGACATATTGCATTTTACTCCTAATGTGCATATACTCCTTTCAGGAACACAAATAGGGAGGCTTACTGATCAAGTTCTCTAATTTCTGTCATATAGTATGACTGTCTGGGCTAACCTCAAGATGTTTGTTAAACAAGTGTGTTGGGCATTAATGTCTGTTAGACCTAATGCTCTACATCTTCCGTTTCTTCCGTTTTTACTAGCTTCCTTGACAAAGCCTCTGTATAGAATTATGCCTTCATGATCCTTTAAAACAAACCTCTTCTGTCCTTTAAAACAAATACAGTAAAACCTTCCTTGACCTCACATCCCTACCTACTATTTAATCTTTATATCATCCAGACATTTGACATTTCCACTTTTACACTTCCCACTTGCTTTTCAACATGGATGGTACAAAACTGCTGACCAATTTGGCATTTTAGGTGTGCACTTTTAAAAAACCAGTCATATTGGTTCTCTATGCTACTGTTCACTTCCTCCTTGAACTTATTTTCATCTGGAACTTCTCTCATCCCTTTGCTTTCTCATAGTTCTCATATCTCAGAACATTCTTTGTGGTCTGGTTTTTCTTCACTCAATCATTAAATGAATCTAAATGGTAAAGAAGTTTTACAGAAGACTGTATATAAAGACATGAAGCCATATGTAAGGTGGCATGTTTGGGGAATTTTCTGTAGTATAATACAACCTGATCTTTGAGTATGAAAGTGATAAGAAATGAAGCTAGAAAGGTTAGTAGGTTAAGATAGGTCTTTGTACACTACATAGAGTTAGATTTTATTTTTAAGAGTTTGGAACATTACTGAGAAATAACGAATAGAGAGGAACCTGGTTGGATAGGTATTTTGGAAGGATCCTGTGATAGCCAATTAACGATATTTCCTTGCAAGGCTGATCATTTTACTCTCATAGTTCTACCTTTTCCAAAAATGCAGTAGAGTTGGGAATCATACAGTATGTAGCCTTTTCAGATCGGCTTCTTCACTTACTAATAGGCATTTAAAGTTCCTCCATATTGTTTTGTTACTTGATAGCTCATTTCCTTTTGTGGCTGAGTATTCCACTGTCTGGATGTGCCACAATTTACCCATTTACCTTCTGAAAGACATCTTGGTTGCTTTCAAGTTTGGCTGCCTGTGGCACCTTTACAGCTGCAGTTTCTTAACTGGGGTCCACTCTCATGTCAAAACTGGGGGGGAAAAGAGGAAATAATACAGGGATTCCCTTTGTACTCTTTGGACAGCAGGAGCCTCTTTCCTGGCTCTTTGTAGCCAAAAAGATGAGGTTTGTATAGGAGTTACAGCCACTGACTCTGCTATTGCTGCCAATCTCAGAACTAGAGGCCCATTCTTCAAGAAGCATTGCAAGAGAAAAGAGGGTAGGAGAATAGAAAATATATCCCCTATCCCCTTAAAGATAATTCTGACTTCCTTCTGCAGTATACCTACTTTTGTTTACTTTTAGTCCTCAAGTAGTAGTTCATTGAATTTTGTACGGTTTTTATTGTCATCACTTCATATGGGGAGTGACCATATAAAATATATTCCATCTTGACTAGAATCAACAGGCTAATAAATTTTTTAATAATTCTTTGATGAGTTTATCATCACAAAGGTTTTGCTGAATAAGGGCATAAAAATAATTAACATGACTATTTTTAGATTATTCTGTTAACCATGCTTTTTCTTTATTGGTTGATTTCTTTTTGTGAAGATAAAAACAATTATAGCTAAAATGCAAGGTATGTGTTGGGTGTACTGTAAAAGTAAGCTTAGGTTACTAAGTTCCATACCAGTGGTTAAGATCTTTAATTCTTGAATGATCTTTGTTTCCTTTCACTTCTTTGGTTGAATTGATTTTTAAAAGCAGCTTTTTCTTGTTTTTTTTCCCCCCATGAAACTACAGTAATCAGCCTTCCTTTGTATAGTTCTTTTTCTATATGGTTTTTTAATTTTAAGGATATTGAACAGTTGCAGTACCCGTTTTCCCTTTTCAAGCCCAGTGTTTTCACTATATATTTATATTTCCCCCCACTCCAGGGCAAGAGAGTAGGAGGTGTTGGCACTCAGAAAACAAAAAGTAAGTATTTTGATTTTCTTAAGTGTGCATGTTTTGCTAGAAAATAGAACAAACATAAAACATCTACTGAAAAATCATGTAACCAACCCTTTAAATGACTTATTCAGTGGTTCGTAGCCTTTTCCCCCATGGCTGTCTGGTGAAGCCTGTGGGCTTTTGTTAGAATGATTTTTTGTAGCCTACCAGGCTCCTCTGTCCATGGGATTTTCCAGGCAATAGTACTAGAGTGGATTGCCATTTCCTTCTCCACATTATATTACTAAGAAAATAAATTATATTGAAATTCAGTTATCAGAATATTTTTCAGTATACAATAGTTACATACTTGTTTTTATTACACATTAAAAAGTTCTACCAGATATTATAATTGCTACTGTAATTCTGTTTTTAAATGATGACTGTAAATGATGCTTTGAAATATTTGTAGTAACTAATATGATATGGAAATGTTTCAACTGGTATCAAAATTAGAAGCACTGCTAATACTACTGTGGTCCTCTTGGTTATGTGCAGAATTGGAGGAAATGTTGAATTTAGGTTAGAGACTAGTGAACATGAAATTCAAATTTTCCTTTTTTTAGCTCAAAATTCTCCTGAATTCTACTTATAGATCCTTTGAGGGATCCATTCAGTTTAAGAATTTCAGAATATAGACAGAGAGTTTGTTATTTTGGAAATGGATTTATAATTATAAGATACCTTACCTGAAGCTGAAAATTTCAAACTGAAGTGAAATGGGTAATGGATACTTAGTTGGATTATTTTAACCTGAGAAGTTTTGTTAAAAAATAAAAAAAATTCTGGATTTATAAATACCTAATATCATACTTTATATATTCCCAAGCAGGTAGACTCAAAAAGCCTTTTGTAAAGGTGGAAGATATGAGCCAGTAAGTATCTTCAATTCAATCTGTATGATTTAAAAGGAGAAAATATTTTAATAAAGGAGAAAATCTAATTAAGCTATTTCCACTAATACTCTTAGGTCCCTTTATGTTAGATTTACATGATGCTAATATGCATGTGGCACAGTTTCAAAAAGTATCATTAGGGCAGCAATGGAGCAGACACAGAGAGCAGACCTGTGGACACGGTAGGAGGAGAGGAGGGAGAAAGGGAGATCTATGGAGAGAGTGACAGGAATTTACAGTACCATGTGTAAAGCAGATAGCCAGTGGGAATTTGCTGTATGACTCAGGGAACTCAAACAAGGCCTCTGAGACAGGCTGAAGGGTGGGGCTGGGAAGGAGGTCCAGAAGGGAGGGGACATGGGTGTACCTATGGCTGATTCTTGTTGATGTGTGACAGAAAACCACAAAATTCGGTAAAGCAATTATCCTTCAATTTAAAATCTTTTTAAAAGCATTAATTACTTTGTGCTTGAGGACTGAATTTAGTTTCAGTAGGTTTTAGATAATAATTACTTAAAAATATAGTTTAGAGCAACCATGAGACCATCTCATTTTTCAGTACTTCAAATAACCCTTCTCTGGCTGAATGTAATACCATATGATTTAGAACTATTACTTATATTGCATTTACATTTTTGAAAAATAAATTATTAGTTACTACTTGGAAATATAAAATCTGACTATAACATGTAAAGTTGATAGTTTTCTTAAACTCATTCTGAACCTCTGTAATACAATCTTAATGAAGACTACAGACATAAGTAAATTAATTAGGCATGGGAGAATTAGATTTCTCTTAACATTCTACTGCTTATTTAGACACATGTGATTAATTCTCTTGGGTACTCACTGAAGTGACAAAGATACATTGAACACTTTTTATTAAATGTGCTTGCTGTGACAGAAAAGTACAATTTAAAATTAGGCCTAGAGAAGCATCAATAAGTAGAAAGACAGCCCATGTTCATGGAATGGAAGACTTCTTATTTTTAAGATGTCAGAACTACCCAAAGTGATCTACAGATGTAGTGCGGTCCCTATCTAAACAATGACTGTTACAGAAAGAGAAAAATCCATCCTAAAATTCATATGGAATCTCAAGGGACCCTGAACACCCAAAGTAATTTTGAAAATGAAGAACAGAGTTGGAGGTCTATACTTCCTGATGTCAAACTTACTACAAAGCTGTAGTAATCAAAACAGTTTGGTACTGACATACAGACAGATGTATGAACCAATGGAATAGAAGAAAGAGCCCAAGAGCAAATCTGTATATGATCAAATGATTGTGGACTAGGGTGCTGAGAGCATTCAGTAGGGAAAGGACAGTCTTTTTAATAAATGGCATCGAGAATACTAGGTAGCAACATGCAGAGAAGAATGAAGTTGAACCCTTACTTTATGCAATATATAATATTAACTTGAAATGAATCAGAGACCTAAAACTATAAAGCTTTTGGGTAAAAAACCATGAGTAAGCTTTATGACATTGGAATTGGTGCTCATTTCTTGGATATGACACTAAAAGCAGAAGCAAAAAGAACTAAATTTCACTACATCAAAATTACAAATTTCTGTGCCCAAAGAACCTAACACGATGAGAAGGCAACCTATGGAAAAGCAAAAGAAAGTTGCAAATAATGTATCTAATAAGATGTTAATATAAAGAACAATAGAAAGTCAAATGTCCCAGTTGAAAAATGGGCAAAGTTCATACATTGATTCAAAGATATACAAATTACCAACAGGCATATGAAAAGTTGTTCAACATTACTAATCATTAGAGAAATGCAAATCAAAACCACAGTAAGAAATCGGTGAAGTTGCTTCGTTGTGTCCAACTCTTTGTGACCCCATGGGCTGTAGACTGCCAGGCTCCTCTGTCCATGGGATTTTCCAGGCAAGAATACTGGAGTGGGTTGCCATTTCCTTCTCCAAAGAAATCTATTGCCTCACAACTGTTAGGATGGCTACTGTTTTAAAAAGAAAAAACAAGTATTGGTGAAGATGCGGAGATACTGGAACTCTTGTGCACTATTGGTAGGATTATAAAATGGTGTAACCACTAAGGAAAACCACATAGAGACTTCTCAAAAATTCTGAACTGTATGATCCATGAATTCCACTTCCAAGTATATATATCCAAAAGAAACACACAGTTTTGAAGAAGTACTTATACATGCATGTTCAGCACTACACTATTCACAATAGCCAAGAGGCAGAAGCCACCAAAATTTCTTCATCAACAGATGAATGGATAATATGGTGTGTGTATGTATGTATGTATATATATACAATGGAATATTGCTGTGCTTAGCATTGCTCAGTCATGTCTGACTCTTTGCAGCCCCATGGACTGTGGCCCACCAGGCTCCTCTGTCCATGGAAATCTCCAGGCAAGAATACTGGAGTGGGTTGCCATTCCCTTTTCCAGTGGATCTTCCCAACCCAGAGATCAAACCCAGGTCTCCCGCATTGCAGGCAGATTCTTTACCATCTGAGCCACCAGGGAAGCCCTCAATGGAATATCATTCACCTTTAAAAAGGAATGAAATTTTGATACATACCACAATATGGATAAACTCTGAAGACATTGTGCTTAATGAAATAAGAGGAAATTACTGCATGATTCTACCTAATGAGATAACCTAGGCAATGGCACCCCACTCCAGTACTCTTGCCTGGAAAATCCCATGGACAGAGGAGCCTGGTAGGCTGCAGTCCATGAGGTCACTGAGAGTCTGACACAACTGAGCGACTTCACTTTCGCTTTTCCCTTTCATGCATTGGAGAAGGAAATGGCAACCCACTCCAGTGTTCTTGCCTGGAGAATCCCAGGGACGGGGGAGCCTGGTGGGCTGCCGTCTATGGGGTCGCACAGAGTCAGACACGACTGAAGCGACTTAGTAGTAGTAGTAGTGTAGTCAGATTCATAGAGACAAAGTAGAATAGAATGGTGCTTATCAAGGGCTGGTGGAGAAGGGAGAATGAAGAGTTACTTATTTTATATATGGATACAAATTTTCAGTTTTGAAAGGTGAAGAAAGCTCTAGATATGAACAGGTGTTAAGAATCTGAAAACATTGTGAATATATTTAATACAACTGAATTGTGTTCTTAAGAACAGTAAATAGTTGGAATCAAGATTGCCAAGAGAAATATCAATAACCTCAGATAAGCAGATGACACCACCCTTATGGCAGAAAATGAAGAGGAACTAATAAGCCTCTTGATGAAAGTAAAAGAGGAGAGTGAAAAAGTTGGCTTAAAGCTCAACATTCAGAAAACGAAGATCATGGCATCCGGTCCCATCACTTCGTGGGAAATAGATGGGGAAACAGTGGAAATAGTGTCAGACTTTTTTTGGGGGGGCTCCAAAATCACTGCAGATGGTGCCTGTGGCCATGAAATTAAAAGACACTTACTCATTGGAAGGAAGGAAAGTTATGACCAACCTAGATAGCATATTCAAAAGCAGAGACATTACTTTGCCGACTAAGGTCCATCTAGTCAAGGCTGTGGTTTTTCCAGTAGTCATGTATGGATGTGAGAGTTGGACTGTGAAGAAGGCTGAGCACCAAAGAATTGATGCTTTTGAACTGTGGTGTTGGAGAAGACTTGAGAGTCCCTTGGACTGCAAGGAGATCCAGTCAGTCCATTCTAGAGGAGATCAGTCCTGGGTGTTCTTTGGAAGGAATGATGCTAAAGCTGAAACTCCAGTACTTTGGCCACCTCACGCGAAGAGTTGACACATTGGAAAAGACTCTGATGCTGGGAGGGATTGGGGGCAGGAGGAGAAGGGGACGACAGAGGATGAGATGGCTGGATGGCATCACAGACCTGATGGACGTGAGTCTGAGTGAACTCCGGGAGTTGTTGATGGACAGGGAGGCCTGGTATGCTGCAGTTCATGGGGTCGCAAGGAGTCGGACACGACTGAGCGACTGAACTGAACTGAACTGAAAGATAGTAAATTTCAACTTATTTCTATTGTTTGTTTCAGACTTCAGATGAATTATATGATTTTAAAATATAAGACTTAAAGCATGTTTTCTTTCATCATAAAGATTCTCATGTGTTTGTTTTTTTTACTCTTTTAGGCTTTATAGGCCATTTTATCTTCAGCTGACCAATATGCCTTTTATAAACTATTCTATTCAGAAGCCCTCCAGCCCATTTGATGTAGAGAAGCCATCTAGCACTCAAAAGCAAACTCAAGTTAAACTAAGGTTGGTTTTACCTTCAAACAGTTTTTAATCTTTTTAATAAATACTTTAAATAATTCATTTAACGCTGTGGAGGGGGGCAGTGTATGTGATCACTATTAAGGTTTCTCCTTTGGATATTTTAATGCCCCTTTGCTAGATTTAAAGTCTGAATTTTTTTCACTCTGTCACATTTAGACACTTCAGATTGGGGTTTGAGAGGAGAAGCTAAAAAATATTTACAAATAATTAAAATACATTGTTTCTCTTCAGTGATGAGATAATTCTCCTGAATAATCATTAATTCTCATTTTGCTGCTTAATTTCTTAAAAAGAAAAATGGTTAGAAGTATTTGTTTATATAAATCTCTGCAGATTATAGCAGATGCTGTTTAAAGTCTAGGACTGTAAATTTTTTTTTAAGTATTCCCTGTGTTCAGTAGTTAATCTTTTACCATGTATTTCTATCAGGATCCAAACAGATGGTGATAAATGTGGTGGAATTCCAGTTCAAATCCAGTTAAAAGAGAAGAAGAAAAAGGGATACTGTGAATGTTGCTTGCAGAAATATGAAGATCTTGACATTGTAAATATGATTTTGTATTCAGGGGGTTGATGTTTCTAAAACTATGAATAATATTTGCTGTATAAATTTTAGCTTATTCTTTTGATTGTGGTTGGTAGCTTCGTAATTAGGAAGTAGCATATACTTCTTTTTGATAGAATTATCTTAAATTTTAAGAACCCCAAGTGGGGAAGTATATATTGAAAAGTCATTTTTATCCAGTCAACAAATATTTATTGAGCGGTTACTGTGTACCAGGCACTGCTCTAAGTGAAAAGCATCATACGAAAGAGACCGATTCCTTATCCTCATGAAGATTACATTCAGTGGAAGGGGAGGAAAGAGAGGTAACCATAGGATAAAAGAATAGTGAAGTATAGAGAGAGAACATTAGATCAGTGCTATGAGAAAGCAGGAATAGAAGATGTTGCTGTTTTATTTAGAGTAAACAAGGAATTCCTAATAAGGTGAGCTTTGAGTAGAGACCTGTGTGACTTTGAGGGGACAGACTTGTAAATATTGAAATAAGCAGTGCAGAAGTGGTAAAGTAAACTGATGGGATCAAAAAACAGATGTTGGTGGACTAAACAATAGTAGTAGAAGTGATCAGACATGGTGAGACTGTGGATGCAATTTAAGCTGGGGCCAGGAAGGCTTGCGAATTGGTCGGATGTTGGGGGAGAGAGGAGATGACGGGCCATGGCTGTGAAGTGCAGCATTTCAGTCCTTAGCAATTTACAAGTGGGCAAGAGATTACTGATGGGAGGATGAGAAGAAAGTGGAGACTTTTTTTTTTTTGCAATAGCAGAAAGAGAAATAGTTGAAAATGTATGTGGGATGAAGAGAAGGTGGGAATAATTACAATTTGTAAACTGATAAAAAAGCAAAATAGCTTTGGATCCAGGCTAGCCCAGGTTTGAATCCTGGCTTCCTGCCTATGTGACTTTAGACAATACCTAGCACTGTGCTTGTTAAATATTAGCTGTTATTGTTTGAATGTTAATTTTTAAAATAATAGGTAGGTCTGTTTTGGTACTTGGTTTTGGTAGAAGATAGTGGGAAAGTTGAGAAAAAGTACTTGAAATGTCTGATTCATAAACTACCTCTGTCCTCAGACTCTAAATTCAAGTTTGTTTTATAACAGAAGTTTGTGTCACATTTTTGTGTTCAGTTTATTTAATAAAGGAAGAAAACAGTTTTAAATTATTTTTAATCAGAAGCTGAACTTTCTCAAAAATATTTCGTCTAAGTTTTATCTCAATACACTGAACTTGTTGACTTTGTTCTTGACCACCCTTAAAATGAAGAAGACTGTCTCGGTACTCTCTGTCATAAGTACTGGGTAATTGAGATCATTATTTGCTTATCTCAAAAATGTTGTTTTTATTCCCAGCATTAGTTGTACTTTTTTTTTTATTTATCTTCTAGATTCTTCTTTTGGGTTCTTATATGTTAAGTAACGTTTCATGTATTTAATATTTTATAAGGTTTACCTAACTTACTACTTGGTGGTAATTATATAAGGATAAAATAATGTAGTAAAGAGAAGTCTTTCCAAAAATATTAGCATACTCTAAATGCTCATTAGCATACTCTAAATGCTCAGTATTTCTGTTTTTCTTCAGCTTTATTTCATTTTCTGATGTAACTCCCTCATTTTCAGTTCCCTTAAAACCACAAATTCATTAGTACTTGATTCTTCTCACTGGAAAATGGAAGACTGAAAACCAAAGTAGTTTTAGTGGTTTCTGAGAAAATAACTTTTATTCTACTTATTTTAAGTTCTGATAAAGGATATTTCTTTGGAGTAGTTATTAGAAACTTAATTTTAAGGGCAAGAAGATACTAGAAAACCTAAACAAAAAAGCATCTATTACTTTATAATTATTATATACTTTTTTGTTTTAGCATCTTCTGAGTGAGCAACACAGAAACTTTGCACAGAGTAATCACTATCAAGTTGTTGATGACATTGTATCTAAGTTAATTTTTGACTTTGTGGAATACGAAAGGGACACGCCTAAAAAGAAAAGGTAATTTATCAACCTAAGTTTTAAGACTATCAGACTATTAAACTAAAAATAAATACAAAGTTTTCTGTTCTTAGAAGGATTATAATTTCAGGATATAAATATGGTTAATAACTTATTACTTGCACCACCAAAAGTGCTTACCTTAGATTACTTTTAAGGCTCTCTTCTTAACATAGTCGAAAAGAGGAGTTGGCAAAAAATACAAAGAATTGTTTTAGGCTTTGTGAACTACAAGATAGCTATTGCAGCTACTCAGCTTTGCCTCTATACAATGAAAGCAGCCACAGACAGTAAGTAAATGGGTGTGGCTATGTCCCAATAAAACTTTTATTTGAAAAATAGATGGCACACTAGATAGATTTGGCCCCCCATCTAGACCATCTCCTTGGACTCAAAAAATTGAACTTTTTGTTATTCTTAAGGAGTTTTAAGAAATTATTCTACTTCTGTTAAATCTTCTTTATACTTTTACTAGATATTTCTGCTCTGCTTGCTGATAAAAGTTGTGTCAGTACCTTTAATAAACATTAAGGTGAATACAGTGCTGTTCAATATACAGTAACTGTACATGACAAACTAAGCCTCATTAAGATTATACCAATAAATCTAAAATTTTAAAAAATGCTTTCATGTGGATATACCCTAGAATTGGTAATAATGCAATAGGTTATTTAGTCCTTATATCTGGTTTTAGACCAATCATAAAGGCATAAAGACTACTAAACATCATATTTCTGTAACATTCAGAATGACTGCTCATGACTGATTTAATAAAATATTTGGGGAGGAAGCATATCTTCAACTATTAAAACATATATAGGCTACGGTAAGAATGTGGAATTTCCTAAAAACTCATTCTGCAGCAAAATCCTACACTAGTACTTATACATAAACTGGTTATTCCTTAATCAGTATCCTATTACCTGCACAGTTTTTATCTCTACAGGCAAGTCACCTAAACATCTCTGGACTTTCAAAGGAGAGAGTGGTGTTGGACTAGTGTTTTTATATTTTATATCCTCCATTTTGTTCAAGAGGAGTCTTAAGTGAAAGTATCAACAAAATAAGTAGAAAAGGAACCATTCTGGTTTTGAAGGGGCAGTTGGAATTCTGTATTTTTCTTCATTATCTATAACATGTATAACATAAAACATAATTAGTGAGCTGTTGTAACCACATGGCTCAGTGGTAAAGAATCTACCTGCCAATGCAGGAGACATAGGTTCAAGCCCTGGATTGGGAAGATTCCCTGGAGGAGGAAATGGCAACCTACTCCAGTATTCTTGCCTAGGAGATCCCATAAACAGAGGAGCCTGGCAGGCTACAGTCTATGGGGTCACAAAGGGTAGGATATGACTTAGTGACTGAGCACGCACACACAATACAAAATAGCATCTCAGGAATATTAAGAGGCTCTATGAAGTGGCTTCCCTGGTGGCTCAGACAGTAAAGTGTCTTCCTGCAATGCGGGAGACCCAGGTTCAATCCTTGGTCTGGGAAGATCCCCTGGAGAAGGAAATGGCAACCCACTCCACTACTCTTGCCTGGAAAATTCCATGGACAGAGGACTCTTGTAGGCTATAGTCCATGGGGTCGCAAAGAGTTGGACATGACTGAGCGACTTCACTCCCTCATGAAGAAGAGAGTTTCAGGTCAAATATGTGTATGAAACTTAAGGACTACTAATTTGTCATGTTTAGAAGTATGTTACAAGTTTCTGGTTCATTATAATATAGAACTGTTATATTTAAATATAAATAAATCAAAATATAGAAGTTAAGAAAATTTTCAAGATAATAAAAAAATTAGGAGCAGACCCAAATCCCTTCACTATCATCTGTCTTTGATTTATATGGTCAAAGCAGTTTTAAATACCAAGTTCAAGATACTGCTTGCCTGTGGTAGAAAGTGGAAGAATGTGGATAAGGAGTGGCACACTAGAGTTTTCAGCTATATCTGTGAAGTTTCATGACTTCAAAACATCTAAAGCAAATTTGGCTAAAGGTTAAGAGTTCTATATTTTTGTAATGTTTTCTTAATTAAATAAGTTTCATAAACAGGTTTAAAAGATACTCAGAGTTTTGATAGCAATTATTTTTAATTTTTTTCTTTTTTTTTCTTTGAAGAATAAAATACAGTGTTGGATCCCTTTCTCCTATTATTGCAAATGTTGTGAAAAGGTCTGGAACTAAAGAGCTGGAATTGCTGCATAATTCTCAGAAAGCCTCCAGGGAAAATGTACATATGAGGAAGCAGGGTTTCCTATATAAAGAACCTGTTCAGGAACCTGAACAAAAGTCTGTGTCTTCGTCAGAACATTCCCGCCACCATTCTAGTGAACTGAGAGAACTTGATGATAAAACATCTCATAAATGTTCCATGTTAAATCCAGCTGAAAATAACATAAAACAAAATTTTACACCTCTGCCTCCATGTAAAAATAAACAAGAATGCATTCTTGATGTTTCTGAACACAAATTAATTTCAAATGAAAGTGACTTAGAAGTGAAGGTAGATCACTGTCCCTGTAGGCCACAGACATCTATACAAGTTTCTAATTTCAATACAGATGATAGCGCATCTCAACAGAAACAAAAGTCAGATACTGTGCTTTTTCCAGCAAAGGATCTGAAAGAAAAGGACTTTTATTCGGTATTTCATCGTAATTCTGATCTGTTAGCAATAAACAGTTCACAGGAGCACCTAACAATTTGGGCAGAAATTCCATCTGAAAGCCCTCATGAGGAACCCAACACGTGTGACATCAAGAGTATGGATAGTTTGCCTTCTGGTAAAATCTGTCGGAAAGTGAAAATACCATTAGGAAGAAATAAAAAAGAAAACCTGGAACCAAATGTGGAGTTAGATAAGAAAAGAACTGAATTTCTTACAACACAAGAAGAAAACAGAATTTGTAGCTCACCAATACAATCTCTACTGGATTTATTTCAGACTAGTGAAGAGAAATCAGAATTTTTGGGTTTCACAAGCTATACTGAAAAGAATAATATATGTGATGTTTTAGATATTTTGGAAGAGGAAAATTCAAATCTGTTAACAATGTTTTTCTCTTCCCCTTCAACTTCTACATTTACTGGCTTTTAGATTTAAAATAAATGCCTTTCAGAAGCAATGATCATATTCTTGACTTCTTTATAAATATATATAAAAATTCTTAGTTTGGGGAATGGGGGTTTGCCAGTTTTGTTTATAGAACCAAATGTAAATATTAACAATAAAGGTGATTTTACATTTTTCTATAGAATCGCATATATTTTTTTTTAATTATGGAATAAACTTGTGACTCTTTACATACTGTGTTCATAATTGTTTTCTAAGAATTTTTATGAATAGTAAATTTGCTTTATGTCAGTGAAAACTAATTTCAAGTGAAATTTAGAGAATATGAAAATTCAGCATTATAAATTAGGTACACTGGTTTTATGTATTGTCTATTAAAATAATTTCCATAATATTGCTTTTAAAAACCTCATTTTCACACAAACAAATGTGGTTCAGTGTCTTGAGTTCTAGAAATCATTACCACCAGAAACATTGACACCTGAAGGTGAGCTTGGTGGACCATGCTGGTGTGCTGGCACTGAGGAGTTATTTGTAGCTCATTAGAAGCTATGAGGAAAAAAACCAGGCTAGCTTATGAAATGAAATAATCTTTCTTACCTTTGGAAATACTTTCTTCCAAAATTAATTCTTTCATCCCTAGTTTAGGGGACTTTCCTGGTGGTCTTGTGGCTAAGACTCCATACACCAATGCAGGGGGCCTGGGTTCCATCCCTGGTCAGGGAACTAGGTCCCACATGCTGCAACTAAGGATCCCAAGTCCCACAACTAAGACCTAGCGCAAATATTTTGTAGAAAATAGTAGTTTTAAAAAATCCCTAATTTGGTATCAAGAAATGAGAAAAGGGGTGACAATGAATTGTAGATAAGTTTCGAAACGGAGACTGCCTTTGATCAGTAGGCAATTCAATAATTTAGAGAAATTCAAATATAAGGAAAATTTCAACACCAGTAGACAGTTAATAAAAATTGGTAAACAGGATAGAAAATTCCATTAGTTAAGTATGAGGGTTTTTACAGAGACATGTTTTCACTAGTGAATTCACATAACAATGGACAAATACTCATTTTCAGAATGCTCTCATATTTCAAAAACAGTTTGTTCTCATTGTTAACCATGTTTGAAGGGCTAAATTGGGTGGGGTTTTATTTTTCCAATAACTCTTTGAGGCTCCCCAGAGACCATATTAGTTGCCCCTAATAGTAATCCCATACTCTACTCTTCTCTGTATTAGTACATTTAAACTATAAAAGCTGAGAGCCTTAAAGGCAACTCATCACAGGTTGGGTTCCCACAGGAAGTAAACTAGTTTAGCATACAGGTGGTTTTCTAAGGAGTGCCTCTGGACATAACTGACCCCACAGGAATCTTAAGGGTTCCTAGGTGAAGCTGACTGGTACATCAGTAAATGTTCAGTAACCAAGGAGGTTCTGCAGCTGGGAATTCCTGAAGGAGCTGACAGTGTCTACTGCCTTGTACCCTCACCAACAGGGGTGCACATTCTTTATTAGAGGCATCAGGGTCAGTTACTCCTACCGGGATGGTGCCTCCTTGTCTGCTGGTCTCTTGATATAAGGAACCCAAAGGGGCCAAGTGATAACTGCAGCTTATCACTCAACAGGAATTACTCAGATGGGAAGCACAAATTCCAAGAGGAACACTGGTAAGTAGGGCCACTCCTGCTTCTGCCTGTTGGTTCCCACAGCCATGTATTCTTTTATCAGAGACATAGCACCATTAAATCTTTTGAACTAAGTATATACTATATCCTAGATGCTATCCCATCCTCAAAAATACCACCTCCACACTGCTAAGCTAATGCTACAGCTGTGCCTTTTAACAGGCTTCCTGGGTGGTTCAGCAGTAAAGACTCTGCCTGCCAATGCAGGAGACATGGGTTCAATCCCTGGGTTGGGAGGACCCCCTGGAGGAGGAAATGGCAATCCACTCCAATGTCCTTGCCTGGAGAATCCCATAGACAGAGGAGCCTGGTGGGCCACAGTCCACAGGGTCGGAAAAGAGTCGGACACAACTGAAGAAACTGAGTACATATGTCTTTAACAGGCCATTCCAATATTCCTATCATTGGGGAAGCTTCTGGTGATTGGGTATGAATTAAGACCACAGACGACCTGATATGGGCTCACTACCATACCTCAGCTATAAAGTCAGTCCCCTACTGTAACATGAAAATATGTAAGATGCCATGCCAATAAATCAAATCCTCAAATTGCAATGGTGTAAACAAGAAAGACAAACTCATACCTGGAATACATCTGCTACCGTGTCTAGCGTAATCAAGTTGCCATCAAGTGCCAGCTTGGTCTCTTCAAGGTGCTGTAGCAGGAGCTCACTGTTAGTCTTTCTGACAAGTTGAACTTCAAGCTGAAGCAGAAACGCTAGATCAACTTAAATGAATAGAAGTCCATATTATTGAGCCCAGTCGTGGCTTTCATCCCTGCCCCCATAGCCCTTCTGCTCATAAACCCACTGTGCCAGCACTGGGGTGATACTAACGTGTGATATGAAGATGCTCACACTTCACGCCCACTCCCATATGCCACATGCCTCTACCCCTTTCACTTGATCTTCCAATCTTTGTCTCCACAAACCCCTTAATAGCCAGTCAAATCATTTTTCACTGCCCGAGAGTCCACATATATTCTAAACTCATGCCATTTCTCTTTCCACACACACGGGTAGACTAGGTCACCACTTGAATCTCTGCCCATTGGAAAGATTTTCCCTGTGTTTGACTTTAAATGCCATCTATTTTCAGCTTGCACCCACAGAAGCAGCTAGTCCATGAACCAAGTCTGGGTTTTTCCTCCTTTTTACAACTGGTCGTAAAGGATGGCCCATACACCTGTAGGTGTGACCTGAGAGACATACAGCAGTGATGGATGCCATGGGGTCCATGCTGCCTGCTCATGCAATTCCCAGAAGCCCTCAGGTCCTGCTCTTGCCCAACCCTGGATGGACCAGTCCCATCTTACCATGGATTACTGCACACCTGCTTCAAGTTATGACTCGATGGGTCTGAAAGAATCCCAACTCAAGAGTGCCAGTTGTAGCCACATGAAGATTTTGCCCCATGCTCAGGTACTTCATCTCTCATACATCATCTCATAAAATGAACTATTTTCATTTTTCATACAATATGTAATTCTCCACTGAAGATGGCATGGCCTTACTCTAAAACCCAAGGCCTCAGTTGTGATTTCCTATCGGTGCTTGCCATAAACTCCAGCTTTCCTTCAACTGAAGTCTCTAGAACCTTTGAACCTGCCAGGCTATATGACTGCAGAGCCCTTTTCTGCTCACAGCTGGCACCCTTTCATGCCATTGTGTGGAAGCACCTAAATATATTCCAGTGGGAATATACTGCCTCTAAGATCCGAAGAGGCCTACTAGACATCATACTTCCTTCTTCATGTTTGGGAAGTTCAGGGTGCAATCATTTGTCCTTTACTTCGGAAGCCACATCCTGGAATCCCTCTGACCAATGGAACTCTAAAAATGTTACTGACGTGAGGAGGCCCCTTAATCTTAGGTTCTCTCTCCTAGGATCTCTCTCCTACTATTTAGGGGGCATGTGTGTCTCATCAGTGTCCAATGTGCTAGCAACTTCTTGCTCATAGGGTCTAATAAATACATTATCATTGACATAATGTATTAAAGTGACGTTCTCTGTGGCATCCTCTTCAAATTATAGGATGACAAAGGACAAGAAAGTTTAAACAGCTATGAGGTAAAATCACAAAGGTATACTATAATCTTTTCCCTGTGAATACACACAGTTTCTGATCTTCTACTTTCCTAACAGGGATAGAAAGTATGCATCTACCCAACCAATGTCTGCCCACCACGGACTCGAGACTATGTTCATTTGCAAAGGAAAGGATACCACATGTGGCACTTCAACTGCAGCTGAGCCTGTGACTTAGTGCGGTTGCAGTCTACAATTGCCTTTCTCAACCCAGACGACGGGAATCAATTAGCCTTTAGGTACTTAATATCTCCTCCATCACCACCACCCCCTCCACCGCTACCCCATGGTAAGATATCATTTTTGAATTATTATTTGCCTGAGTGATAGAGGCAGTTTTGGAAATTCCTACTTACTTGGGTTTTTTTTTTTTTTCTTCTCTTGTCTCCTCCATTATAATGATTCTTATATATTATAGGTTGGGGACAAAATGTGAGGGATTTTATGAAGTACTGAGTATTCTCTAATAAAACATTCAGAGGCTAAACAAATGACATTGCAGAGCTGACCCACTGCGAGCCAAACCTTGGCCAGGACTCCATTTATTAGCTGGTTGGCACATCCCCGCATTATATGAGGTACTCTGGATCCCAGGTATCAGTGTCAGTTCAGACGCTGTGTCCAACAAATATTGGGCTATTCTTACCTTTATCCCCAGTGCAATTACTCAAGCACCTCGAGGTACGTCCCTTGGGGGAGGGGCTAGGGGAATCATCACCACATGTACTTAACGTGTGTCGCAGGGTCCTTCTCCTGGGAACAGGACTGGGGTCTTTTCAGTCCATTTCTTCAGTCAGTGGTTTCTGGGTTGAAAAACTGACTCAAGTTTGGAAACAGAACATGAGAGCATGGTTTTATCAACTACTCTCAGCCTCCCAAGGTGAATTTATTTTAATGATACATATTGAGTAAATTCCTTGGTTGTTATCCATCTGTTTTTGCTCCTAAAGGAACTGTGTTCTCCGAACCAACTCCACAACTTTCTGAGGATCAGGCCTTCTCTGGCTGCCTCTTTAACCTTGCCAAGTATTATTATAATTATGTGCACCTGGCATCCATATATGTGAAAGGTTTCATTCAAATATATAAAATTATAGATAGATATGTAGAACAGGCAAGATGTGGCCAGAAGCACACTACTTCAACAACAGTCAAAGGAGATGAATATGATACACCACATAAAATGAAAGTTAAAAACTGTATGATCATCTCGACCAATCCATGAAAAGTGCTGAACAAAATTCAAAATCCATTCATAATAAAAAACTGTCAACAAACTGGGCACAGAGAGAATGTTTCTCAATATAAGAAAGGTCATATATGACAAGCCCACAGCTAGCATCATACTCAATGGTAAGAAACAACGTTCTTCCTCTGAGATCAGGAACAAAACAACGATGTCCACTTGTGACACTTTCATTAAACATAGTATTAGAAGTTCTAGCCAGAGCAATTAGTGAACAAAAAGACATAAAAGGCATCCAAATCAGAAAGGAAGAAGTAAAACTGGCTCTATTTATAGGTGACGTGATATTATATACATAGCAAACCCTAAGAATTCACCCTCAAAACTGTTAAAACTGATGAATTCAGCAAAGTTGAAACATGCCTTTGAAGAGCTCCAAGTGAGGTCCTGAGCCAGTTCTACTTAGCTGAGGGTTCTAAAGAATGCTCAAGAGTTCTGTAATAAAGCCTTGCCTTTCTCCAATCTATCAAGGACAAGGAGCAATATCTGTAGTTCCTTGATCATTACATAGTTCTTCCAAGTTGGGGAAACCCCAGCCATATTTTACCCAGGGGAAGTTGTAGAGCAGACAGGAGTGCCTTAAGTAAGTCACCCTCGGTGTCTTATTAAAAAGTTCCGGGCTTAGAACTAGTACTTCAGGGATTCCTTCCAAGTTCTATCTCTTTCTGACTCTGAACCCACTAGCTATATCTGGCTGGGCAGACGTAAACACAGGAGTTAAGATAATAATTCTGAGAGATGTAACCCAGAGAATTTTTTTTTTTTTTGCTATGGTGTAGGGATATCTCACTGGCCTCTACCAATGCCTAGGATAAATATTCTACACCAATTCCCAGCCAAAAACTTTCTGATTCAAAAGTTAATATCTCAGGAATCTTACTACCTACCAAAAAAAAAAAAAAAAAAGGAGCTGGAAGACTCAGCATCATTAGACAGGAACAAAGTTCATTCTAAATGAATAAAAGCAGCATTTCTGTTTAAATACCAGTCTCAAGTAACACTATAAATAGTACTTAGTACTTATATAGAGCTTCCTATGTACCAGGCATTATTCTCAGAGCTTTTTATCTATTAACTCCTTTATCCTTATAACAATCCTATGATGAAGTAGGTTCTATCACTATTGTTCTCATTTGCCAAACGAATATACTAGGGCATAAAAATGTTTGGTAACACATATCCAGTGGCAGAGCTGATTTAAACCCAGGCAGTCTGGCAAAGAATTTGTTTTCTTAGCCACTCTGCTATTCAGTGTAGAACCTGCCCCCAGGATACCTGCAAAGTTAAAACCCAAGTCTAGGACAGGAAGTTCTAACCCCACATGCCAATGCAAACAAGCCCTGACAGCACTCTAGATCTTGATAACAGCTCAATCAAATGATCTCATTGCCCAAGTCAGATCTTTAAATATGGAAATACAGAAAGTGTGGAATATGATGAATAAATCAAAGGCTTCCAGAAAAGTTCTCACTGATGCACACATCACTTCAGATTTCAATGTCTTTGTATATGCTGCAATATTCTCCTCTCCTCATCATGCAAACTCCTCCTTAACTTTCAAATTCAGAACAAGCATCCTGCTCCCTGGAAGGCCTTCCTCATTCCCAACTCCAAAGGCAACCCTTTTTCAGCACTCTTTATTGAAGCATTTAGCACCTTACAGTCTATCTGCTATTATTCTCATCACCCTAGATGGTAAACTCTTTGAAAACAGAACTCTTTGGAAAGCCTCTGTTTCCTCATTTGAATATTGAGAGTAATAAAATTACATCTCCTGTGAGAATTAACTGGATAATCTCTGTAGACTTTCTTGACATTTAGTTAGCACTCAAGTGAAGGATAGCCACTATGAAAGTACAGTTTTGTAACCTCGGGTAGCTGATAGTGTTGACATACAATACACGGTAATGCTAAACAAGTACAAAATGATATTCAGAAGTCATTGAGGAAACAAACAAAAACAACAAAAAACTCACTGAAGATATACTTCAAACGTCTCAGTTAAAGGTCTTCATTGCTAGTGGATTTGTCAGTTTTGCTTGTGGAAATTTCACAATTCATGTTGTCACATACCTTGCTCATTTTTCCTTTCTTTGGTTCCTTTTTCTGTTTCATGGTTTTAACTTTAAATAAAAACAATGGTTGCCTTCAAAGGTTATTTAAAACAGATCAAGTTTTGTTATAATTGCTAGCACAAGAAAAATTTCAGTGTATCCAAAAAAATTTCTAAGCTCCTTGACATAACCTATTTTACTGTATTATCAAGGATACAATAAAAATGCCAGACTAATAAAGAATTTGGGACATTCCTTTGAGAAACTTGATATTATCTATTGGATAAAAAAAATTTCTGACCCTTAAGTAAGTCTTGGTCTGTATAGTTTGTTTACCTTCTTGAACAACTCCTAAGTATCTCTAAACTCTCCTTCTTACTAATTATACAAATATATAAAAATTGATTAGTATAAAGTTATTTTACCTTAATTCCTTTGAAGGGAATAAAATAGCCATCTTATATCATTGAATAAGGTATCTATTTCCTTATGCAGGGAATTTCATGCAGTTATAAATACAGTTTATTTTACTCTAATAATTTTTACCCTTTATATATTTAGGAAACCTGAGCCTTACTGCAGAGATTCAACATAACATAATTATTTTCACAGTTTATAGACATCCATGCTACAAATTGTTACCAAAAGTCTATGCTATATAAGCATTATGCTAGGTGCTTGGGATAGAGGAAGACAAATGGAACAAAACAAAGTCAGCAGTGATAAATATCACAAAGAAAAAGAAAGCAGGTTAAGGGGAATAGAGAATGAAGGGGAAGAGGTGTTATACATATCAGGTAAGTATCTCTGAAGGAAACAAGACAGTGTCACAGGACGCTGAGAAGCAGAGTTTCAGGCAGACAGATTAGTGAGTACAAACTGTACTGTCCCAGGGCAGAAGTATATTCTGCTTGTTCTAAGCACAGAGATCAGTATGACTGTAGTGTTCATAAGGGAGAGGAAAATAAGTAGGATATGAAGTCAGAGAGGAAGCAGGGCCCAGATCATACGGGGCCTATGGATTCAATGGAAAGATGACATGAGACACATATGTAAATCTTCTAGCAACCATATTTTAGAAAGTAAAATGAAACACATGGAATTAATTGTAATAATGTACTTTATTTGACCTACCATATCTAAAATATCATTTCAATACATAATCAATACAATAAAATATGAATAACATTCTCACATTTTATCTTTCCTACTAAAAGTCTTTGAAATCTGATGGGTATTTTATATGCGCAGCACATCTACATTCAAACTAGCACATTTCAAGTGCTCAATTGCTCAAGTGCGCATGTGACAAGTGGCTACGGCATCAGTGCTGTTATAGACAAGTATAAAGCCTTTAAAGGGTTTTAAAATTTGTTTTACATATATGTATACATATATATAAAAGAAGAGAAGTGAAAGGCAAAGGCAAAAAGGAAAGATATACCCATTTGAATGCAGAGTTCCAAAGAATAGCAAGGATAGATAAGAAAGCCTTCCTCAGTGATGAATGCAAAGAAATAGAGGAAAACAATAGAATGGGAAAGACTAGAGATCTCTTCAAGAAAATCAGAGCTACCAAAGGAAATATTCAAGCAAAGATGGGCACAATAACAGACAGAAATGGTATGGACCTAACAGAAGCAGAAGATATTAACAGAGGCGGCAAGAATGCACGGAAGAGCTATACAAAAAAAGATCTTCAAAACCCAGACAATCACGATGGTGTGATCACTCACCCAGAGCCAGACATCCTGGAAAGCAAAGTCAAGTGGGCCTTAGGAAGCATCACTACAAACAAAGCTAGTGGAGGGGATAGAATTCCAGTTGAGCTGTTTCATATCCTAAAAGATGATACTGTGAAACTGCTACACTCAATAGGCGAACAAATTTGGAAAATTCAGCAGTGGCCACAGGACTGGAAAAGGTGAGTTGTCATTCCAATCTCAAACAAAGGCAATGCCAAAGAATGTTCAAACTACTGCACAATTGCACTCATCTCACATGCTACCAAAGTAATGCTCAAAATTCTCCAAGCCAGGCTTTAACAGTACGTGAACCATGAACTTGCATGTTCAAGCTGAATTTAGAAAAGGCAGAGGAACCAGAGATCAAATTGTTCGATCATCGAAAAAGCAAGAGAGTTACAGAAAAATATCTACTTCTGCTTTATTGACTATGCCAAAGCCTTTGACTGTCTGGATCACAACAAACTGTGGAAAATTCTTCAAGAGATGGAACTACTAGATCACCTGACCTACCTCTTGAGAAATCTGTATGCAGGTCAAGAAGCAACAGTTAGAATTGGACATGGAACAACAGACTGGTTCCAAATTGGGGAAGGAGTACCTCCACACTGTGTATTGTCACCTTGCTTATTTAACTTATACGCAGAGTACATCATGAGAAATACTGGCCTGGATGAAGCACAAGCTGGAATCAAGATTGCCAGGAGAAATATCAATAACCTCAGATATGCAGATGACACCACCCTTATGGCAGAAAGTAAAGAGGAACTAAAAAGCTTCTTGATGAAAGTGAAAGAGGAGAGTGAAAAAGTTGGCTTAAAACTCAACATTCAGAAAACTAAGATCATGGTATCTGGTCCCAACACTTCATAGCAAATAGATGGGAAACAATAGAAATAGCGTAAGACTTTATTTTGGGGGGCTCCAAAATCACTGCAGATGTTGACTGCAGCCATGAAATTAAAAGACGCTTGCTCCTTGGAATAAAAGCTATGACCAACCTAGACAGAATATTAAAAAGCAGAGATATTACTTTGCTGACAAATGTCCATCTAGTCAGAGCTATGGTTTTTCCAGTAGTCATGTATGGATGTAAAGTTGGACTATAAAGAAAGCTGAGCACCAAAGAACTGATAATTTGAACTATGGTATTGGAGAAGACTCTTGAGAGTCCCTTGGTCTGTAAGGAGATCCAACCAGTCCATCCTAAAGGAAATCAGTCCTATTCATTGGAAGGACTCATTTGAAAAGACCGTGATGCTGGGAAAGATTGAAGGTGGGAGGAGAGGGACAACAGAGGATGTGATGGTTGGATGGCATCACCGAATCAATGGACATGAGTCTGAGTAAACGCCGGTAGATGGTGATGGACAGGGAGGCCTGGCATGCTGCATTCCATGGGGTCACAAGGAGTTGGATGAGACTGAACTGACTGAACTGATAAAAAACATTTATATGTTATATGTTATAATATATATAAAAGAACAATATAATGAATTTAAAGTTGCCACCACCCAGTTTTAACAACCAGCAATATGTGGCCATCACTCCCTCTGTGCACCTTCCCCAAACCTAGATTATTTTGAAGAAATATACTGAAGAGTTCTTCACAAAGGAATGATTTTAACAGCTCACCTGACTGCCAAGTGGAGACTATCTTGTGAAGGAGAAGCACAGATGGAAACAGGAAGACCTGTTATGTTGTTGCTCAGTTGCTCAGTCGTGTCTGACACTTTGCGAACCCATGAACTGCAGCACACCAGGCTTCCCTGTTCTTTACTATCTCCTGGAGTTTGCCCAAACTCGTGCCAATTGAGTCAGTGATACCATCCCACCATCTCATCCCTTGTCTCCCCCTTCTCCTCCTGCCCTCAATCTTTCGCAGAATCAGGATCTTTTCCAATGAGTCGGCTTTTCCCATCAGGTGGCCAAAGTATTGGAGCTTCAGTTTCAGCATCAGTCCTTCTGATGAATATTCAGGGTTGATTTCCTTTCAGATCGACTTGTTTGATCTCCTTACTGTCCAAGGGACTCTCAAGAATCTTCTCCAACACCACAGTTCAAAAGCATCAATTCTTTGGTGCTCAGCCTTCTTTATGGTCCAACTCTCACATCCGTACATGACTGTTGGAAAAACCACAGCTTTGACTACACAGCCCTTTGTCTGTTATGAGCCTGTTACAATAATCCCAGTGCATTTACAGCAGCTCAGTTGGAAGTGATGGAAGTGGAAGTGGTAAGATATGGTAGATCTTTACTATACATCAAGGGTAGAGGCTGACAAGACACATTGGTGAATTGGTTACGGAACGCATGACAGAACGATCAGAGACGACTCCACCTATTAGGCCTGAGCACCTGATACAGCTGCCATTTACTGAAACAGGGGAGACTCAGAGGAATACCTGCATAGAGACTGAGAGTTCATCTTTGGACTTGTTAAGTTTAGATAACCTATTAGGCATCCAAGTGCCGATAGTGAATAAAAGTTGTATATCAAGATCTGCAGTTCAGGGAAGAAGTCCAGGCAGAGATATACATTTTAGAGTGATTAGAAAATAGGTCGTATTTAAATCCATGGGACAAGATGCAAGCTCTAAGAGATGAATATGAACGGAGGAGAGGTCCTGTTACACTCCAATGTTGAGAGCAGGAAGAGAAGGAGGATCGAAGAAAGAAGACTCAATCAAAGCCCCAAGTGAGGCAGAAAAAAATAAAAATAAACACAAGAAAAAGTAGTGTCCCAGACAAGTAAAAAAGTATTTCAATATAGCAATACATATTACACATACACACACAGCAGTATTCAATACAGCACCAGTAACCATACTCAATATCTTATCATAACCTATAATGGAAAAGAATCTAAAAAAGAATACATATGTACATATGAGCCAGACACGACTGAACACACACGCATATGTATAGCTGAATCACACTTTGCTAATATTGACAAATTAAGTAAATACAGAAAACATCAAAATGTTCCCCTTTGACCAAAATTTGCTGTATATCTAAAACACTGTAAATCAACCATATTTCAATAAGAATTTTTAAAGAAAGAAGTATTTCAAGAAGGAGGTGGTATAGCAAAACAGAAAACTAAATTTAAGAAGAAAATAAAAACCAACGCCTAGAATTTGAAAACAAACTGAAACAAATGAAATTAATTGTGTATCAGTTTGGCAACAAAAACAGAAAAAAGAATTATTCCAATTAGTCCTAGAGCCTACTATTTTGCCTTTACAGTCCTTAGTACAAAATATTCTTAGGAGAAAAATACTGAAATGGCAAACAAATCTTAAAATACCTAATGTTGTTTGTAGTTTTATTGTTAATAGTAACAACTATATTATTATTTTGAAATTAACGTGTATATATTTTTAACATAATAGAACTAAGAAACTATGTTAAAACTGCTAAAGACCAATGTTCAACATAAGAAGGTCAGTTAAAAAAATCTTATAGTTTTACATTGTGGCTCTAAGTATTGGTATGAACTTGTAACCTTTTTATTTTTTTAAGTTACATATTTTCTAGCTCTGTCCACTGAAGGTGGTGATAATCAAGTAGCAACAAGCCATTTTGTGGTCCCCAAACACCATTCCACACCAAAAGAACTCAGGGTTGTTTTTTTTTTAACAAAGGCAGTTCCAGGAATTGTACCAACTACATTTGGGATATCACATTGTGATAGAAAGGAAGGAAGCTATCAAAAGCTAATATTGACAAATTAAGTAAATACAGAAAACATCAAAATGTTCCCCTTTGACCAAAACAGAATAATGTGAATATCAAACAACTGCAACTGACAAAAATACATTGAATGTGTAAAGTCACGAGTTCATAGTGATACTCAAAAAAGGAAAAAGAGAGATTTTTTTTTGGACATGATGGAGGTTGCTAAGTAACCAACACAATACTCTAAAATTGGGTAATTTTAAGGAAATAACTGAAGATCTTTGCTGTCTTTCTGGTTTGAACAGTATTCCAGGGTCATCAAATAATTCTAAAGGACATAGTAAAATTTCCTCTATACATAATAATTCTAGCTAATAAATGTAGAAGTAATGATCAAACTGGAAACCACCATCTTATAACCCCTATTTCAAGATGAATCAGATAATGATCATCAACAGATATTAAAATCATTAGTTAAAAGTTTGCTGGGAAACTTCACAGGGAAGGAATCAAACTGAATTAGCACCTGAATTAATTAAGTCACCACCTGAATTAAGCATTACTAAAGAAGTGAGACAATCTGACACTATGTGGTTCTCCGGGTGATAAACAGTATGAAGTCTGTAATGTCGCTTATGGCAAAAATCTGAAACAGAACAATCAGTTCTTTAGATCTCACTTCTAGACAACAAACAGGACTACTGACTCACCTTCTACAAGACATAAATAAAATAAGCTTCAGCTATCAAGAGAATCCCTTACCCCAGCATAAAAGCCCTGAGTTCTTCCACAGCCATAGAATACTGTTCCTGCCTCAGCAACTCAAACACCACAACTCAAGAGGTGTTGAGTAGAAGCATAAAGGTCAGAACTGAACTAGGCAAATGCAGCAACCTCAACGTAAGGGACCCATTTTGACAGGGTGCCTGCACCTACTTCACAAACCTGGTGTGGGCAGATCTGACATAGGACACACAAAACTCTATGTTAATGGTAGGACAGATATCTTTGTAGAACAATTCTGTTTCCAAGAAGATCTGTCCATCATTGACAGAAATAACATTCATTGGAATGTAACCAGACACATCAACAGCTTGTGCTTCTGGTAAAGAAGGCAAGAAGCCACCAACAAAAGAATCCTTCGCTATGTTTGCTCTCTCCAGGAGGTGGGAGTGTAGATCTAACACCTCACCAGGCTGGGTCTCACGAGTAGTAGAGTGGTCAGCGCATCAGCGGAGGCACCTGACAATAAGCAATAGCCTGTTTATAGGTAATTCATTCGTGAACAATCAAAGTATGTTTGCCATCGTCCCTTAAATACTGCCCCCACCCCACCATAGGATGGTAAGAATAAGCAATCAGGTACTGATGTGGGGCTGTGTTAGAAGGAGAAGCTGAAACCACAGTAGTGTATTCGTGTTCTCCATGGCATCCACATCTGTTACGTGTCTTTACCAACTGGCCAACGATGGATCTCTTTTGACCAACAGCAGTGCAGATATATAACAGTACAGCTTCCTCTTTCCATCAGAAGAAAGTGAAAGTTGCTCAGTCATACCTGACTCTTTAAGACCCTTGGACTGTGGCCCAACAGGCTCCCCTGTCCATGGAATTCACCAGGCAAGAATACTGTAGTGGGTTGCCATTCCCTTCTCCAGGGGATCTTCCCAACCCAGGGATCAAACCTGGGTCTCCCACACTGCAGGCGGATTCTGTACCATCTGAGCCAAGCTGTCCTCTGTTCTTGGAGAGTGTAATCTTAGAGCCAGTCCCTCTGAAGTACCAGTCTTCTGAAGACAAATGTTAGAGGCATGGAGGTTCCTTTTAGCAATAAAGGATGATCTCAAATTTTGAACATCAGCCTGGCCTGCCAAGGGAGGGTGTGCAAGCCACACAGCCCAAGGATGTGTGCACAAACAGCATCTTTGCAACTCACCTTGGATGCTTCCTCTGCAGCTGCTATCTCTAGACTGACTCCCAAACAAACATTGACCAGAAGAAATCATACTAATATTTTAAGATAGTATATAAGGATTATGAGATAATTATATAAGACAAAATATATTTGTAAGAAAAATCCTTATTATAAAGTCATAAGAAAAATAAATAAAAGTATAATTCAGTATAAACATAAAATAATTCTTATATAATTTTTTAACTTTTTATTATGAAATTTTAAAACATACACAAAAGTAGGAAATGGTATTCTAAGATTCAACCATTGTTCACATTCTGTCATATCAACTTTATGAGCACATATCTCAAAGATAACACTAGCAAAAATTTTTTTAATTGATTTTTTTATTGAGGTAAATTGACATACAGCATTGCATGTCAGGTGTACAACATAATGATTTGATATTTGTGTACACTGTGAAATGATCACCACAATAAGTATAGTTAACATGCATCACCAGAGTTATAGAATGTTTTTCTTCTGACGTGAGCTTTGATGTTTCATTACTCTCAGCAATGTTCAAACACGCAATATAGTATCATTAAATATAGTTGCCATACTATACATTACATCCTGACTCATTTATCTTATAAATGGAAATTTGTAGCTTTTAACTCCCTTTATCCATTTTGCCCACCCTGCAACCCCCGCCTCTAGCAACCAACAGTCCGTTCTGTCTACAAACTTGGTTTCTGTCTTTTAGATTCCACATGTAAGTGAGATCCTTAACGAGCAAATTTGCTTTAAAACATACATACAAAGGTATCTCCTTCAGCACTATTTGTTACAACATTTATTAAAAGAGGATTGGTGGCATGAATAGCCACTATGAAGTTCTGTGCAATGTTGGGGAAAAAAACGGAAGACTTCTTGAACACTACTATGAAGTGATCTCCAGAAAATATTTTTAAATGTATAAACTATGTCACAGACAATGGGTATAAAATGCCCAGAAATAACTGAAGAGCAAAGCAAAAACTAAATGAAAGCAACAACATTACAAACCACACTAGATATTATTATTATTAACAACTTTAAGCCAATAAACTTGAAAATTTAAATGGACAAGAAAAAAAAATAGAGAAAAGCCAACTTACTAAAACTCACACAAAAACAAAAAGTAAATCTAAATAACTCTATACCTATTAAAGAAAATAAACCCATAATTAAAGACCTTCCCCCAAAGAAATCTCCAAGCCGTATCACTTCACTGGTGACTTCTAAATTAACAAAGAAATAACATCAATCTTATAATGCTCTTATAGAGAATACTTTTCAACTTGTCTTATGACACCAGAATAAACTCAACACCAAAACTGAAGGACTTACAAGGACAGAAAATTACAGATTAATTTTTTCATAAATCTATAGATTTAAAAATCCCTAAAACAAAATAGTAGCAACTGAATCCAATAACTTATAAAAGATATAATACATTACAAACTTGAATGCAATGTTGGCTTAATATTTGAAAATCAATCACTGCATTTCGCCATATTAAAAGAATAAAGAAAAACACAAACTGACAGGAATATAAAATAGAAATTAAACACTGGTACCCGAGTTGTACAGTAAATCTAAAACAAATGTGTATATATATAGATAGATAGATAGATATAGATATAGATATACACACACATATAAAATTTTTCCCAGGGATATAGGTAGCAACTCGGTTTAGAATACTGTCAAAGAGTTACTCTCTCCTCTTGGCTAGGCCTTATTCTGTTTATAAGCAGCAATGAGATAAGTTTGGGGACATCAACAGACAGAAATGGGTCAAAGGGTTCCTTTATTCTCTGTTTTCAAGACAATGCTTTATCATCCCTTTGCTGGTAGAATTTACTTTTTTCCAGTGTATGCATGAGCAGTTCAGGAATTCCACTCACATGATTTTACCAGTTTGCTCCTAATCTATAACTAAGTTCTCTGGGCACAGTGAAGTAAATGTCCTCAAAGGAATGAAGTATTATGACTGTTCTATTACCTACCCTGAGCATGGGGAAGTATGGAGATATCCAGTCACACCACTACCAGAGAGAATGCAAAAGGCACAAGCACTTTGAAAAAATAGTGCATTTCTTAATATACTTGCTATATGATCCAGTACAACAGAATGGTTCCAAACAGGAAAAGGAGTACGTCAAGGCTGTATATTGTCACCCTGCCTATTTAACTTATATGCAGAGTACATCATGAGAAATGCTGGGCTGGAAGAAGCACAAGCTGGAATCAAGATTGCTGGGAGAAATATCAATAACCTGAGATATGCAGATGACACCACCCTTATGGCAGAAAGTGAAGAGGAACTAAAAGCCTCTTGATGAAAGTGAAAGTGGAGAGTGAAAAAGTTGGCTTAAAGCTCAACATTCAGAAAACGAAGATCATGGCATCTGGTCCAATCACTTCATGGCAAACAGATGGGGAAACAGTGGAAACAATGTCAGACTTTATTTTGGGGACTCCAAAATCACTGCAGATGGTGACTGCAGCCATGAAATTAAAAGACACTTACTCCTTGGAAGAAAAGTTATGACCAACCTAGATAGCATATTCAAAAGCAGAGACATTACTTTGCCAACAAACGTCCTTCTGGTCAAGGCTATGGTTTTTCCAGTGGTCATGTATGGATGGGAGAGTTGGACTGTGAAGAAAGCTGAGCGCCGAAGAACTGATGCTTTTGAACTGTGGTGCTGGAGAAGACTCTTGAGAGTCCCTTGGACTGCAAGGAGATCCAACCAGTCCATTCTGAAGGAGATCAGCCCTGGGATTTCTTTGGAGGGAATGACACTGAAGCTGAAGCTCCAGTACTTTGGCCACCTCATGAGAAGAGTTGACTCACTGGAAAAGACTCTGATGCTGGGAGGGATTGTAGGCAGGAGGAGAAGGGGACGACAGAAAATGAGATGGCTGGACGGCATCACCGACTCAATGGACGTGAGTCTGAGTGAACGCCGGGAGTTGGTGATGGACAGGGAGGCCTGGCGTGCTGCGATTCATGGGGCTGCAAAGAGTCGGACACGACTGAGCAACTGAACTGAACTGAACTGAATGCTACTCCTAGGTATTTATCCAAAAGGAATGAAAATTTATGTTCACAAAAAAGAATGTTCACAGCAGTTTTATCATAATAGTCCAAAACTAGAAATAGCCCAAATGTTTACCAACAGAAGAGAATGTAATCTGTGTTATATTCATACAATGAAATACTACTCTACATTAAACAAATTACTGACACATGTAACAACATAAATGAAAATCAAAAACACTTTTCACTTCACGACGACTGTAAGCAGCCAAACTGGTTCCACTTATATGAAATTCTAGAACGGGCAAAAGTAATCTATGGCGGAAAAAACTGCATTGGGGTGGGGGGGGGGGCGGTGGGATTTAACTAGGAACAGTATAAGGGGTCTTTCAGGTGTAATTTTAGTGTCATATATATTAACAGTTAACAGGCTAATGCATTTGTCAAAACTCAGCTAAAGTGTGTTAAAATTTGTGCATTTTACTTCATATAAATTTTACATCAAGAGGAAATTTTAAACACTGAACTCCAGTTAATGACACAAATGTTAAAGCACTTAGCAAAAAGTGGGTGAAAACTGTAATTTGCTTCAGTGAACATAAAAAAAGAAAATGACGTTAATGGGTGGATATAGCAGACTATAACAAAAAAAACCTAACAGTAGAATCTGGATGGTGGACATATTCTTTCAACCTTGCTGTATGCCGGAAAGTTTTGTAATAAGAGACTGAAAATAAATTTAAAGCTCTGTTGCCTTCTCTGAAATAGGTTCACTGAGAAAGCTTTCCTCAGGTAGACACAGAGCAAGTAAGCATAATTTGAAGAAAGAGAGAAACTTGTTACAGGACTTTGAAAAACACAAATCTTCATTCCTTTTAAGCAGTGTATATAATTTGCCTTCACAATACCTTTGAAAGGACAGTCTTTTGTTGTTTTTGGTCACTAAGTTGTGTCTGACTCCTTGCAACCTCCTGGAATATAGCACGCCAGGCTTCCCTGACCTTCACTATCTTCCTGAGTTTGCTCAAATTCATGTCCATTGAGTTGGTGATGCCATCCAACCATCTCATCCTCTACTGGCCCCTTCACCTCCTGCCCTCATTCTTTCCCAGCATCAGGGTCTTTTCTAAAGAGTCAGTTCTTCGAATCAGGTGGCCCAAGTATGGAGCTTCAGCATCAGTCCTTCCAGTGAATATTCACGGTTTACTTCCTTTAGGATCTCCTTGCAGTCTAAGGGACTCTCAGAGTCTTCTCCAGCACTACAGTTTGAAAGCATAAAATCTTTGGTGCTCAGCCTTCTCTATGGTCCACCTCTCACATCTATATATACTGGAAAAACCATAGTTTTGACTATATGCACCATTGTCAGTGAAGTGACGTCTGTTTTTTAATAAGGTGTCTAGGTTTGTCATAGCTTTTCTTCCAAGGAGCAAGCATATTTTAATTTCATGGCTGCAGTCACCATCTGCAGTGATTTTGGAGCCGAAGAAAATAGAATCTGTCACTGCTTCCACTTTTCCCCCTTCTATTTGCCATGAAGTGATGGGATCAGATGCCATTATCTTCACTTTTTGAAAGTTAAGTTTCAAGCTAGCTTTTTCACTCTCCTCTTTCACCTTCATCAAGAGCTCTTTCTCTTCACTTTGTGCCATTAGAGTGGTATCATCTGCATATCTGAGGTTGCTGGTATTTCTCTTGGCAATCTTCATTCCAGATTGTGATTATCCAGCCTGGCATTTTGCATGATGTACTTTCCATATAAGTTAAATAAGCAGAGTGACAAAATATAGCCAAGAAGGGTAATGTCAAAGAATGTTCAAACTACTGCACAGTACTTAGTGTGACATAAAAACATTAGTTGATCCTCATATTTTGACAGTGCCATGTTTCCTATAAAGAATGAGAAATGATTAATTGCACAGTAAGGGTTAGGTCTATAAAAAAAATTAATCAAGGAGCTCCCAGAACATAACTTAAATTTATTAGTAAAGTAGGTGTATTTTAGTTTCTTCAACCAATCTGAAGGGAGATAAGAGTCCTACCTGGCTTGTCTGGTATAGAATTTTGTTACTCTCCTTGCTGCTGGTTCAGTTCAGTTCAGTTCAGCCGCTCAGTCATGTCCAAATTTTTGCGACCCCAGCGACTGAAGCACTCCAGGCCTCCCTGTCCATAACCAACTCCCGAGTTTACTCAAACTCATGTCCATTGATTCAGTGATGCCATCCAACCATCTCATCCTCTGTTGTCCCCTTCTCCTATCTTCTATCTTTCCCAGCATCAGGTTCTTTTCAAATGAGTCAGTTCTTCACATGAGGTGGCCAATGCATTGGAGTTTCACCTTCAACATCAGTCCTTCCAATGAAAATTCAGGACTGATCTCCTTTAGGATAGACTGGTTGCATCTCCTTGCAGTGGGAAAACTGGTCAACCACTTGTAAAAGAATGAAACTAGATCACTTTCTTACACCGCACACAAAAATAAACTCAAAATGGATTAAAGATCTAAATGTAAGATCAGAAACTATAAAACTCCTAGAGGAGAACATAGGCAAAACACTCTCAGACATAAATCACAGCAGGATCCTCTATGATCCACCTCCCAGAATTCTGGAAATAAAAGCAAAAATAAACAAATGGGATCTAATTAAAATTAAAAGCTTCTGCACAACAAAGGAAAATATAAGCAAGGTGAAAAGACAGCCTTCTGAATGGGAGAAGCAACTGACAAACAACTAATCTCAAAAATATACAAGCAACTTATGCAGCTCAATTCCAGAAAAATAAACGACCCAATCAAAAAATGGGCCAAAGAACTAAATAGACATTTCTCCAAAGAAGACATACGGATGGCTAACAAACACATGAAAAGATGCTCAACATCACTCATTATTAGAGAAATGCAAATCAAAACCACAATGAGGTACCACTTCACACCAGTCAGAATGGCTGCGATCCAAAAATCTGCAAGCAATAAATGCTGGAGAGGGTGTGGAGAAAAGGGAACCCTCCTACACTGTTGGTGGGAATGCAAACTAGTACAGCCACTATGGAGAACAGTGTGGAGATTCCTTAAAAAATTGCAAATAGAACTACCTTATGACCCAGCAATCCCACTGCTGGGCATACACACCGAGGAAACCAGAACTGAAAGAGACACATGTACCCCAATGTTCATCGCAGCACTGTTTATAATAGCCAGGACATGGAAACAACCTAGATGTCCATCAGCAGATGAATGGATAAGAAAGCTGTGGTACATATACACAATGGAGTATTACTCAGCCGTTAAAAAGAATTCATTTGAATCAGTTCTGATGAGATGGATGAAACTGGAGCCGATTATACAGAGTGAAGTAAGCCAGAAAGAAAAACACTGATACAGTATACTAACACATATATATGGAATTTAGGAAGATGGCAATGACGACCCTGTATGCAAGACAGGGAAAGAGACACAGATGTGTACAACGGACTTTTGGACTCAGAGGGAGAGGGAGAGGGTGGGATGATTTGGGAGAATGACATTCTAACATGTATACTATCATGTGAATTGAATCGCCAGTCTATGTCTGACGCAGGATGCAGCATGCTTGGGGCTGGTGCATGGGGATGACCCAGAAAGATGTTATGGGGAGGGGAGGTGGGAGGGGGGTTCATGTTTGGGAATGCATGTAAGAATTAAAGATTTTAAAATTTAAAAAATAAAAAACTAAAAAAAAAAAAAAAAAAAGAGTCTTCTCCAACACCACAGTTCAAAAGCATCAATTCCTTGGTGCTAAGCTTTTTTATAACCCAACTCTCACATCCACACATGACCACTGGAAAAACCATAGCCTTGACTAGATGGACCTTTGTCGGCAAAGTAATGTCCCTGCTTTTTAAAATGCTGCCTAGTTTGCTCATTACTTTTCTTCCGAGGAGTAAGTGTCTTTTAATTTCATGGCTGCAGTCACAATCTGCAGTGATTCTGGAGCCCAAAATAAAAGTCTGTCACTGTTTCCCCATCTATTTGCCATGAAGTGATGGGACCAGATGATATGATCTTACTTTTCTGAATGTTGAGTTTTAGGCCAACTTTTTCACTCTCCTCTTTCACTTTCATCAAGAGGCTCTTTAGTTCTTCTTTGCTTTCTGCCATAAGGGTGGTGTCATCTGCATATCTCAGGTTATTGATATTTCTTCCAGCAATCTTGATTCCAGCTTGTGCTTCATCCAGCCCAGTGTTCCTCATGATTTATTCCGCACATAAGCTAAACAAGCAGGGTGACAATATATAGCTTTGACTGACTCCTTTCCTGATTTGGAACCAGTCTGTTGTTCAATGTCCAGTTCCAACTGTTACTTCCTGACCTGCATACAGGTTTCTCAAGAGGCAGGTCAGCTGGTCTGGTATTCCCATCTCTTTCAGAATTTTCCAGTTTATTGTGATCCACACAGTCAAAGGCTTTGGCATAATCAATAAAGCAGAAATAGATGTTTTTCTGGAGCTCTCTTGCTTTTTCGATGATCAAGTGGATGTTGGCAATTTGATCTCTGGTACTTCTGCCTTCTCTAAAACCAGCTTGAACATCTGGAATTTCACAGTTCACGTACTGTTGAAACCTGGCTTGGAGAATTTTGAGCTTTACTAGCATGTGAGATGAGTGCAATTGTGCAGTAGTTTGAGCATTCTTTGGCATTGCCTTTCTTTGGGATTGGAATGAAAACTGACCTTTTCCAGTCCTGCGGCCACTGCTGAGTTTTCCACATTTGCTGGCATATTGAGTGCAGCACTTTCACAGCATCATCTTTCAGGATTTGAAACAGCTCAACTGGAATTCCATCACCTCCACTAGCTCTGTTCGTAGCGATGCTTTCTAAGGCCCACTTGACTTCACATTCCAGGATGTCTGGCTCTAGGTGAGTGATCACACCATCGTGATTATCTGGGTAGTGAAGATCTTTTTTGTATAGTTCTTTTGTGTATTCTTGCCACCTCTTCTTAATATCTTCTTCTGTTAGGTCCCTACCGTTTCTGTCCTTTATTGAGCCTATCTTTGCATGAAATGTTCCCTTGGTATCTCTAATTTTCTTGAAGAGATCTGTAGTCTTTCCCATTCTATTGTTTTCCTCTATCTCTTTGCACTGATCACTTAGGAAGGCTTTCTTATCTCTCCTTGCTTTTCTTTGGAACTCTGCATTCAAATGGGTATATCCTTCCTTTTCTCTTTTGCTTTTCGCTTCTCTTCTTCTCAGAGCTATTTGTAAGGCCTCCTCAGACAGCCATTTTGCTTTTTTGCATTTCTTTTTCTTGGGGATGGTCTTGGTCCCTGTCTCCTGTACAATCTCATGAATCTCCATCCATAGTTCATGAGATACTCTATCAGATCTAATCCCTTGAATCTATTTCTCACTTCCACTGTGCAATTGTAAGGGATTTGATTTAGGTCATACCTGAATGGTCTAGTGGTTTTCCCTACTTTCTTCAATTTAAGTCTGAATTTGGCAATAAGGAGTTCATGATCTGAGCCACAGTCAGCTCCCAGTCTTGTTTTGCTGACTGTATAGAGCTTCTCCATCTTTCGCTGCAAAGAATATAATCAATCTGATTACGGTATTGACCATCTGGTGATGTCCATGTGTAGAGTCTTCTCTTGTGTTGTTGGAAGAGGGTGTTTGCTATGACCAGTGTTCTCTTGGCAAAACTCTACTAGCCTTTGCCCAGCTTTATTCTGTACTCCAAGGCCAAATTTGCCTGTTACTCAGGTGTTTCTTGACTTCCTGCTTTTGCATTCCAGTCCCCTATAATGAAAAGGACATCTTTTGGGGGTGTTAGTTCTATAAAGTCTTGTAGGTCCTCATAGAAACGTTCAACTTCAGCTTCTTCAGCATTACTGGTCAGGGTATAGACTCGGATTACCGTGATATTGAATGGTTTGCCTTGGAAACAGAGATCATTCTGTCATTTTTGATATTGCATCCAAGTACTGCATTTCAGACTCTTTTGTTGACCATGATGGCTACTCCCATTTCTTCTAAGGGATTCTTGCCCACAGTAGTAGATATAACGGTCATCTGAGTTAAATTCACCCATTCCAGTCGACTTTAGTTCGCTGATTCCTAAAATATCGACATTTACTCTTGCCATCTCCTGTTTGACCACTTCCAATTTGCCTTGATTCATGGACCTGACATTCCAGGTTCCTATGCAATACTGCTCTTTACAGCATTGGACTTTGCTTCTTATCAACAGGCATGTCCACAACTGGGTGTTGTTTTTGCTTTGGCTCCGTCTCTTCATTCTTTCTGGGGTTATTTCTCCACTGATCTCCAGGAGCATATTGGGCACCTACCGACCTGGGGAGTTCCTCTTTCAGTGTCGTATCTTTTTGCCCCTTTTCATACTGTTCATGGGGTTCTCAAGGCAAGAATACTGAAGTGGTTTGCCATTCCCTTCTCCAGTGGACCACATTTGCTGCTAGTAGCAAATTATTAGAATTCTGTACATTATTTTTCTTCTTAAATAAAGAAAAATGAAAACAGCTCTGCCAAAAGTCATACCATGAATGTAGTAGACGTTAAGAAACACTTTTTTTCAACTTCAAAAATCTAAAATATTTTTAACAGAATATTTTGAAAAATCAACTTCAAAATAGCATTTATTTTTAATATTAAAATACATAATGCCTTTTAACTGGATTAAAAGTGTGATCATGTCCTATTTAAGTTATATCCATCTATCATAACATATTCATATGTACATTAAATACCATTTAAAGATAAAAACATTTGTCTTCAAATCCCTAGAAAACAACTAAGAGAAGACCATAGAGAATGAGGAAAACATGAAAAATCACTCCTATTTACTCATATTACTATCCTTGAAACATACACTGGCATCTCACAGGTTTCATCTACTACAAGGAGTTATTTTCCAGAAAACTTCTGAGTTCCTTACACAAATGGACATGGGTCGCATCACTTCTGTTTTGTGATATGTCTCAATTCTTGGAGTTAGCAAAGTTTTTGTTCTTTTTATTTTTCTATATATATATAACTAATAAAAATGAAATGTAGAAAGATACAACTCTTAACAGTATAAAACACACTATACTTAGTAATAAATATAAAAAAACGCATACAAAACCTCTGCAAGGGAACTTATAAAAGTTTACTGAGAAACATTAAAGAAAATCTTAACAAATTTTTAAGAGTTACCAAATTATGGAAAGAAAGACTCAATTAAAGATTTCAGTTCCTTCCAAATTAATTTCTAGTTTGATCTTATTCTGAAAGCTTTTGTTTTTAAGCTGCAAATCATTACACATTAAACTGAAATAACAGGACTTCTTCCCTGGTGGCTGAGTGGTAAAGAATTTGCCTGCCAAAGCAGGAGACAGTGAGTTTGATCCCTGGTGGGGGAAGATCTCATATGTAATACAGCAACTAAACCCATGGGCCACAACTACTGGCCTGTGCTCTAGAGCCCAGGAGCACAACTACTGAAGTCTATGTGCCCGGGAACCCCTGCTCCACAAGAGAAGTCACTACAGTGAGAAGCCCGCGCACTTCAACAAGGAGTAGCCCTGCTCACCACAACAGAAAAGCCGGAACAGCAATTTAGACCCTGTACAGCCAAAAATGATAAAATTTTTAAAAATAATATACAAATTCATTTGTTAATTCATTTAGTAAACATTTACTATGTACCAGCTACTGTGCTGGGAGCTAGGAACCTGACGGTCTCTGAATATACAGAAAAGCCTCCTATTTTAGAATGGTAGTGAGAGAAGGTCTCTCTGTAGAAGTGACTTTCAGTTAAGACTTAAAGAAAGAGAAGCCACTCATGACAGATGGGAGAAGAGAATCCAGAGGGAACAGTGTGAATGAAGGACTAAATGCATGAAGCAGGGACCACAAGTGATAACAGGATTCCAAAGAAAGAGGCAATCTCTTGAGGGTGGGAATGGAAAGCCTGGAATACTAAGTAGGTAAAACCTGACAAGAATATTGGAAAAAAAAATTGTACTCAAACCAGAGAGAGTAAGGGGAAGGATTTCCAAGAAAGCAAATAGAAAAGAACAAATCAGGACTACATGATATAAAATAGGGTAGTCAAAGCCTGACAGCAGAATTGTTTCGTAGTTGTGACTACTTTAGGACTGGGCTTCATCTGCTTGGAATCCCAATGGGACACTGTAAGATAGCAATGGGTCCCAGCTGTGCCTATTATCATGGGACGTTATTTCACGAAGCCAGCACTCATGCCTTATCATCAGCAAGAAATACTAGTTATCCTGGCTTTGCACAGGCAAAGAATACTTTCCATCTGGCCTTCTGGGTTGTGAAGAGATCAGTTCTCTCCACCATGGCATCAGTATATGTGAAGGGAAGACTCCCTGGAGAAAGGTGTAAAAAGTAGAGCTTATGCCCTCCCCAAGTTCATTATTTCCCTGATAAAGGTTTAACTGAGTCCTAATCAACAGGAAGAAAAATGTTCTCCTTTTAGAGCTGTGCCCTTGACTTCCTTTTTAGCCTCAGGAAAAGTTTCTTTCTAGAAACAGAAGGCAGAGTGGCCACTTTTGCAGTCTCTGGGCCCCTCAGCTAACACGCTGTGTCAGAAGTCACTTGTTTTAATCAAAGAAAGAGCAACCTTTCTTCTGCTTTAACCATGGTTATCTAGCACTGTATTTAAACTTAACATTGTTTTTAGCACATGGTATTTAGGGGAAAAGATAAGAATAATTAAGCCACGTAAAGAGAAAGTTATTTTTACTTGAAACTATCAATATTCATAGCAACTTCCTGGAAGAGTTTATTTCCAAACACCATTTAGTTATTTCCCAAGGCAGAAAAAGCAGCAGCCTATAAAGAGAGAATAAACTACATAAATATGTCAATCCTCCAACCCCCAACTTCTGACTGCCTTTCTCCTCCAACTGTGTCTTTGCCTGGAAGTTAAAAGAAGGGCATTTTCAGCTAAAATGTACTGTTACAGTTCACAACATTCTTTACATTCATTCTACTTTTAAATACGAGTTCAGGTGAAGGCCAGAGAAGCCTTTTATTTATACAGGATGAGTATTAATGAAAATGCTAAAAAGAGGAATTCTATGAAAATTTTTCCTCACTTCTCCATGGAGAGATCAATTCCAGGCTGGTAATCAGTGCAAGGACCATGTACAGTGAGCAGAAATCATCCAGAGACAGAAAACAGGTGGACTCAGAGCTTTTGCAATTTAAAGTACTCTCAATAGCTTACTACATGGCTCAGTGGTAAAGAATCCACCTGCCAATGCAGGAGGATGCGGTTCAATCCCTCGGTCAAGAAGAGCCCCTGGAGAATGAAACGGCAACCCACTCCAGTATTCTTGCCTGGGAAATCCAGGCAAATTCTTCCGTGGAGCCTGGCAGGCTACAGTGCTTGAGGTCGCAGAGTCAGACACGACCGAGCATGCCCACACACACTAGATACTGATGGAGAACGGCCCTAAATTCCATGCTGGACACACAAAAAATGGCCCTAACAGCAAGACTGAGCAGATTCTATTCACCCTAGAGAATATGCACCAAGTTGATTCCTCCCTTCTCTTTAGCCCAAGATGTGATGTAACAGCCGCTATTGTGACAGGCTTGTTCATAAGCTCCCAAACACTATGGCGTGTGTTCATCTCCCAGTATCCACAAATCCAGCTATTCTGGGCCATCAGCCTTGGTCGGGGCTACCACCAATGCCTGGGAGCCCAGTACCTACTGTGTGACGCCTCTTCAGACTCTATGTGCTTTGTTGACCCAGGCGTCTGGAGACAAAGTGAGGAGATCTCTCCTGGATCACAACAGAAAAGTCCATAGGTCCAGGGGACAAGATAAGGAGAGGAAGGGAGAATGCTTGAGCTTACTTAAGCCAAGATTTGCAGAACACCTGATAAGGCACAGTGACCAAGAGCACAGACCCTATAAACCAACCCTTCTAGGTTTCAATCTCTGCTGAACAGCATAAGAGATCTGTGACCAGAGCCCTCATATCCAGCTTCTGCATACCTTAGTCCATTACCTACAAAACAGGGATTAACAAAACCTATCTCACAAAGCTGTTTTGAAGATTAAAACAGGACATTGTACATGATGGCATAGTGCAGGGCTCAGCCCTTAGTAGATGCTCAGTAAGTGTTACTGTAATGATATCATCACATGAGGGATATTATTAAAAATAAATTATCCAAATCCTTCCTGCTCTAACTCCTTCCTCCCAGAACACACTGTGGTTTTGAATAGTTCTAATATACAAGGTGTAGAGCCTCTTTCAGGAGGCAGAGGCCAGTGGCCCTTCTTACCTGGCAGAGACCCCCTTTCTGGGCTATCCTGCTTCAGTTATCCACTCAAGGCTTCTGGCCTGAGACTCCCAATTCCAATCTCAAGAAAACACTCTAAAGGGAATTTTTTTCCTCCTTTCAAACTCATGAAGATGAAAAAGCAAACAAAAAGCACATTTGTCTTAAAATTGAACATAATCTGGTATGGGTTAATTTCCAAACACCAAATGTTTCCTCTCCTCAAACTTTGCTATTATACCTCACATCACCTTCCCGTTTAAAAAGAATCCTCAGAACCAAAGTTTACTTCTTTGTCTGAAAAAAAATCAGTATTAACTATTAATGTCTAATTGATATGAGATAGTAAAGAAAGAGTGGGTGGATGACTGAATTAAACACTCAGAAAACTAAATGAAAAATGATTTATTTAAATGAATGATAATGCTAATCAACACTCAAAAAGAAGCAACATGAAGTAACATTTGACCTAATAAAGACTTACTGGAAGCCCTAATCTCATTCTGGAAAGATGTCTGAGAGATACTGACACTAATTTAAAAATACATATATATATATATATATATGAATGTATATACACACGTGGGATAGCTCCTCTAGGCCCTCCTGCGCCTGCTCAGCCACCGCTTCTTGGACGTAGGGCTGCTCCTCCCCAGCCGCCGCCCCTGGCCTCAGACGCCAGGTGGCTCCTCCAGGCCGCCCCTGGCCTCGGACGTGAGGTAGCTCCTCTCAGCCGCTGCCCCTAGCCTCGAACGCAGGGTAGCTCCTCTCGGCCGCTCCTGAGCCATTGCAGCCTGGCACTCACGGCCGCTTCCCCTGACCTCGGAAGTGGGATAACTCCTCTTGGCCGCCGCCCTTCGGGCATGGGGTCCTCCCAGTTTCTGTCCCTGACCTCGGATTTGAGCTATTTCAAATCCTGAAAGATGATGCTGTCAAAGTGCTGCACTCGATATGTCAGCAAATGTGGAAAACTCAGCAGTGGCCACAGGCCTGGAAAAGGTCAGTTTTCATTCCAATCCCAAAGAAAGGCAATACCAAAGAATGCTCAAACTACCGCACAATTGCACTCACCTCACATGCTAGTAAAGTAATGCTCAAAATTCTCGAAGCCAGGCTTCAGCAATACGTGAACCGTGAACTTCCAGATGTTCAAGCTGGTTTTAGAAAAGGCAGAAGTACCAGAGATCAAATTGCCAGCATCCGCTGGATCATGGAAAAAGCAAGAGTTCCAGAAAAACATCTATTTCTGCTTTATTGACTATGCCAAAGCCTTTGACTGTGTGGATCACAATAAACTATGGAAAATTCTGAAAGAGATGGGAATACCAGACCACCTGACCTGCCTCTTGAGAAATCTGTATGCAGGTCAGGAAGCAACAGTTAGAACTAGACATGGAACAACAGACTGGTTCCAAATAGGAAAAGGAGTACGTCAAGGCTGTATATTGTCACCCTGCTTATTTAACTTATATGCAGAGTACATCATGAGAAATGCTGGACTAGAAGAAGCACAAGCTGGAATCAAGATTGCCGGGAGAAATATCAATAACCTCAGATATGCAGATGATATTACCATTATGGCAGAAAGTGAAGAGGAACTAAAAAGCCTCTTGATGAAAGGGAAAGAGGAGAGCGAAAAAGTTGGCTTAAAGCTCAACATTCAGAAAACTAAGATCATGGCATCCAGTCCCATCACTTCATGGCAAATAGATGGGTAAACAGAGGAAACAGTGTCAGACTTTATTTTGGGGGGCTCCAAAATCACTGCAGATGGTGATTGCAGCCATGAAATTAAAAGACGCTTACTCCTTGGAAGGAAAGTTATGACAACCTAGATAGCATATTCAAAGCAGAGACATTACTTTGTCAAAAAAGCTCCGTCTAGTCAAGGCTATGGATTTTCCTGTGGTCATGTATGGATGTGAGAGTTGGACTGTGAAGAAGGCTGAGCACTGAAGAATTGATGCTTTTGAAGTGTGGTGTTAGAGAAGACTCTTGAGAGTCCCTTGGACTGCAAGGAGATCCAACCAGTCCATTCTGAAGGAGATCAGCCCTGGGATTTCTTGGGAAGGAATGATGCTAAAGCTGAAAATCCAGTGCTTTGGCTACCTCATGCGAAGAGCTGACTCACTGGAAAAGACTCTGATGCTGGGAGGGATTGGGGGCAGGAGGAGAAGGGGACGACAGAGGATGAGATGGCTGGATGGCATCAGAGACTCGATGGACGTGAGTCTGAGTGAACTCTGGGAGTTGGTGATGGACAGGGAGGCCTGGCGTGCTGCGATTCATGGGGTCGCAAAGAGTCGGACATGACTGAGTGACTGAAGTGAACTGAATACACACATGCGGGCGTGCGCACACACACACACACACACACACACACACACACACACGTGCGCTGGAATATTACTCAGACATTAAAAAGAAAGACATAATGCCATTTGCATTATGGCAACATGGATGGACCTGAAGATTATCATACAAACTGAAGTAAGTCAGACAAAGGCAAAGATCGTATGATATTGCTTATATACAGAATCTAAAAAAATGATACAAATGAACTTATTTACGAAACAGAAATATACTCACAGACTTACAGCATAAGCTTATGGTTAACAGGAGGGAGGGGTAGAGGGGGAGGAATATATTGGGAGTTTGGGATTTACATGTACACACTGCTATGTTTAAAATAGATAATCAACAAGGACCTACTGTACAACACAGGGAACTCTGCTCAGTATTCTGTAATAACCTAATGAAGAACGAATTTAAAAAAGAACAGACACATATATAACTGAAACCCTTTGCTGGATACCTGAAACTAACACAACACTGTTAATCAACTATGCTCCAGCATAAAATTAAAATTTAAAAAAAGACTCAACAGTAAACTTCAACTTGAGGGAACAAATCTAGGAACCACTTCCAATCACAAACCTCAGAATTCGTTCCCATCAATCCCCAACTTCAGACTCTTCTAATCTGAACGAGGCAATCTTTCATTTTTCTCTTTTGAATTGATGGAACAAAACCCCAAATTATCTAAAATTCCTGTTAATCACTTACCATTTATTAAAAGAACAATCACCATTAAAGAAGAAAACTTATAACACTTTAAAGTACAAATAATACATTTTATTTCATCCCTGAAAACAAAAACAAAAAATGTACACACCTAATGAGAGACTGAACAGCTATTCCAAACTTCACCTGGAAATGGTATGTAAATAATTTCTTCACATAAGGCAGGGTACAGGGAAGAGTTTGCAAAGATACCTTCAAGAAGTCTTTTCTCATACTTACTTTAATAAACCAGTATAATTATTGCTACCACGTCTGGTAGCACATTGTAATAATGAACAATACAATTTCTAAAACTAAATGCAATACTGTCTAAATCTAGAAGCTAGCTCCACTTAGAGAATAAATACTATGAAACATAGGGCACCATATGGCAATTAAATTTGCAACAAGGAAAATTTAAATAAAGGTGTACTTTGCTCTATACTAGAATTTACCCAAGATTGAGCTCTCTTGTGCTATATATAGAATAGCTGTTTTCCTGAAAAGATAGTCCATCTTCATAATTTAAATTACATTTTAAATGCTCTTATTTTTAAGTGGTCACTAAATAAATGAATATCTACTGTGTATCATACAAATCCAACATTTCATAAAGAGTATATATTCTATATACTATAATGTTAACATTTTCCAAACAATTTAATGCAACACAAATACTTTTATTATATACATCTTGCTAAAGTCCTTAAGAGTTCCAGTCTCACAAATATCTCAGTATCCCCCTCCCTTGTCAATACAATAAAAGCAAAAATTACCCAAATATGGAAATAATGTGCTTTCTTGACAGCATAATCACTCAAAGTGTTATATTTTTAAATTAACATTCATCTATATGAAAAATCATGAATATTTAATCTCATCATAAAAATATCTTTTATTCTTCAGAATACAAGTATATAAGAAAATGTTACATACGAGATTGGAGATTACTATTTTAATGTTATTTAATTGCCCCAATGTTTAGAATAGTTTACAAACAGTGGCTACTACCCATTTCAAGATTATACTCTTACAAATGTAATTTTTTTTAATATACAATAACCTTCAGTTATTCTGAAGGGATAGTGCAAATGAAGACATTCTTTGGGTCACCATTTCAAAACACTATTTTCAACATTATACTTCCTTTCTCTCTGTTCATAATCTGAATAACAAAATATAGTAAGTACTGGAATTAACCACATTTTCTAATAGTATTAGTCCAACAGTTACATCTATCCATAACAAATGACAAAACGACTCAATAACAATATTCCTCATCTGTCTAAAAAATATGTTATATATTTAAATAAATATTTTGTAGAAATGAATCCATCTTTCAGTGTTTTTGTTTCAACTTGGTCTCAAACACAAAGGTTTATACAAAGATCACCTACCTGCTTACTACATCAACCATGTTACCAAATTCCCTTTAAGGCTATAGTACAGCATTGAAGAGATGTGCCTGAAAGCAAACTAATAACTTTTTAAATTATATACAGAATTAAAGTTCCATGAATCCAGCATATTCCTTGAAAATGCGTAGAGCTTTTATTGTAAAGTATTACTCTATGCTAGCCAGTGATTTTCTGCCATAGGATATAATCCATGGTGAATGTAGCAGCACCAGGTGATCTTCAACTGCTATCTAATGCTGCCTGATGCTTTTATCCTTTTATTTGTGGTCAGTGGCACTGGATTCCCACTAGTACCACTGGTAGTGCTAGCTGCTGAGCCATTCACAACAATATAGTCGACTTTGTTCTCCAGCTTTACCAAACGTTGTAAAATGTCATCCAAAAGGACAGCAATTGTTCTTCTTAGATCCGCTAGGGGGAAGAAAAATGAGAATAAATCATAATAAACAGTGATAGAGCACTTAATATTTGTGCTTTCATAGTTTGACGGGAAACATGAACAATTATTGAATCATCTGAAATATACTAGAGAGAAAGCACTCAAACCGCAAACAGGAAAAGCCCCAGTATTTTAATCTATAGTATCACATACAGAGTTTCTTATAGGAATAATGTCAGTTATAAATGTGGGGAAACTCACTTTTCTAATGCAATAAAACAGATTTAAGTGCTGGTTTAAAATGTTAGTCCCTCTGTAAGAAATTCATTTACTTTGAGACTCTTAAGCAGACTGTAAAGATGACTGTGGGCTAGGCACGTAAGGTTAAAAAGCTACCTAAGTAAGAAACTCAATGAAATGCAGAAACAAAAAAACCTAGAACCTCCACAGGCTGAAATGTGGGGGGAACCCAGGAACCAGAGCAGAGCCAGGAACCTGGTTAGTGCAGTACAGATAGTAGTTTTGACTAGCAAATGAGAGGGGGAACTATCTTCTAATCTCTCTGGGAGGTTACATGATGTCAGCAGAATTTAACTGGCAAGAATGAAATTATGCGAAGTAAATCAGAAAGAAAAACACCAATACAGTATATTAACGCATATATATGGAATTGAGAAAGATGGTAATTATGACCCTATATGTGAGACAGCAAAAGAGACACAGATGTAAAGAACAGTCTTTTGGACTCTGTCGGCGAAGGCGAGGGTGGGATGACTTATGAGAATAGCATTGAAACATGTATGTTACCATATGTAAAATAGATTGTCAGTCCAGGCTCGATGCATGAGACAGGGTGCTCAGGGCCGGTGCACTGGGATGACCCTGAGAGACAGGATGGGGAGGGAGGTGGGAGGAAGGGTCAGGATGGGGAACACATGTACACCCATGGCGGATTCATATCAATGTATGGCAAAACCACCACAATATTGTAAAGTAATTAGCCTCCAATTAAAATAAAAAGAAAAAAAATGAAATTATGACCCTCTGCTTCATTTTAAGTCTCTTTACTCAGGATTCCCAATGGCACCTAGCACATATTAGGTATTCAGTCAGCGACAACTAATACAGTTATTTTTGTTGATCCTGGACCCACCTCAACCCCAATCTGTGATCAGAGAAAAAAATCATTTTAACAACAGCTAATAAAATTGTTAATGGTTCTGCTACTAAGTCATCAGAAAAAAAAAAATAGAAGAAAAATAAAACAGGTAAATTGGACTTTATCAAATTTAAAACTTTCGGATATCAAAAGATACTATCCAGAAAGGGAGATGACAATCTACAAAATGGAAGAAAATATTTGCAAATCGTGTATCTGACAAGGGCTTAATATCAAGAGCATATAAAGAACTCCTAAACCCAACAATAAAAAGATAAACCACTCAATTTTTAAAATCAGCAAAGGACTTGAAAAAACATTTCTCCAAAGGCGATATACAACTGATCAACAAGCATGTGAAACAATACCAAACATCACATGATACATCACTTTACACCTGCTAGGATGACTATAATCAAAGAAAGAGAAAATAATAAACACTGGCAAGAACATGAGGAAGTTAGAATCCGCATATACTGCTAGTGGGACTATAAAATGGCATAGCCATCATGCAAAACAGCCAAGCAGTTTCTAAAAAAGCTACACATACCATGAAAAAAGTGAAAGTGAAAGCCACTCAGTCGTGCCTGACTCTTTGCGACCCCATGGACTATATAGTCCATGGAATTCTCTAGGCCAGAATACTGGAGTGGCTAGCCTTTCCCTTCTCCAGGGGATCTTCCCAACCCAGGGATCAAACCATACGACCCAGAAATTCCACTCGTAGGTATATACCTTTAAAAAGTGAAAGAAGAGACTCAAAGAGGTACCTGTATACCAATGTTTATTTCAGAATTATTCACAATAGCCAAAGGTGGAAATAACCTAAGTGTCCGTCAGTAGGTGACAAGATCAACAAAATGTGGTATTCACATACAAGAGAATATTATTTAGCCATAAAAAGGAACAGTGATCTCTAATACATGATACAAAATGGATGAACCTTAAAGATATTACACAAAGTAAAATAAACTTCCATACCTATATGTCTCTATCTTGATTTATCTCTTATTTATATCTCAATAGGTTTTACTATTTGTATAAATGTGAAGAGAGGCAGATACAAATAAAATTAACCATGTGTACACAAAAAAGAAACACAATTATAATAAAATGCAAAAATGACTAATGAAAATAAAATATATTAAGTGTTTAAAGTGTAAGTCAAAAACTTTTCCTTATTAATATTTTTCAAATTCAAATGAATATTTTACTGCCACTAACATCTGCTTAATTGTACAAGGGAGAAAAGTTAGAAGTCACTTCTTGATCAAAACAAATCACTCACTGTAAAGTTTTATTGTGAAGCCAGCAATAAAACAAGAATGCTTCCTCAGAACTAAAAGCTAATTTAAGTATCAGAGCAAATAGCTAGGTAAAAATCATTTCAAAAGCCTCATAAACTCTGTAATTAAGTGGACATTAATTGTTCAGTCTTTTACATTTTTAATACAGCTACCCTCTCCCATTGAGTGCTGAATAAATTATATCATTCAACAAATATTTTATTACTTCCCTACTTAAGAGTGCAAGGCACACTGTTTAGATCTCATGAGTAGATCAAGAGATGTTCCCATCAACTTCCCATGCAAATTCAACGCCTAGGTACATTAAAAAAGCCTAGTTCTTAAGCAAGAAAAGAAAAGCTACATAATGATCTGACTAAGTGCAAGAAGTAACAAATACAAGTTTTCAGTACCCTTTACCCAGTTTCCCCCAATAGTGACATCTTGCAAAATCACATAAAACATCACTACTAGAGTACTGAGTCTGGTACAGTCAAGATGCAGAGTATTTCCTTCACCACAAGGATTCCTGGGTTGCTCTCTTACAGTAACCCTTTCTTTTCATTAACCTTCTAGTATGATGGATTAAGCTGATTGCTTTTTGAAAACTAAAACAGACTCGCATTCCTGGAATAAATTCCACTTGGTAACAGTAATTAATTCTCTGTATATGTTGTTGAATTCCACTTGCTAAGTTTTTCCTAAGGACCTGCACATCTATACTCACGAGGGATACTGGTCTTTAGTTTTTATTACCAATACAGTCTTTGGTTTTGATGTAAAGTTAATACTAGCCTTATAACTGAACTGGGAAGTGTTCTCTCCTCTTCTATTTTCTGGAAATGACTGTGTAAGATTGATACTCAGTTCAGTTCAGTTGCTCAGTCGTGTCCAACTCTTTGAGACCCCATGAATCGCAGCATGCCAGGCCTCCCTGTCCATCACCAACTCCTGGAGTTCACTCAAACTCATGTGCATCGAGTCAGTGATGCCATCCAGCCATCTCATCCTTGGTCGTCCCCTTCTGCTCCTGCCCCCAATCCCTCCCAGCATCAGAGTTTTTTCCAATGAGTCAACTCTTCTCATGAGGTGGCCAAAGTACTGGAGTTTCAGCTTTAGCATCATTCCCTCCAAAGAAATCCCAGGGTTGATCTCCTTCAGAATGGACTGGTTGGATCTCCTTGCAGTCCAAGGGACTCTCAAGACTCTCCAACACCACAGTTCAAAAGCATCAATTCTTCAGTGCTCAGCCTTCTTCACAGTCCAACTCTCACATCCATACATGACCACAGGAAAAACCATAGCCTTGACTAGACGGACCTTAGTCGGCAAAGTAATGTCTCTGCTTTTGAATATGCTATCTAGGTTGATCATAACTTTTCTTCCAAGGAGTAAGCGTCTTCTAATTTCATGGCTGCAATCACCATCTGCAGTGATTCTGGAGCCCCCAAAAATAAAGTCTGACACTGTTTCCACTGTTTCCCATCTATTTCCCATGAAGTGATGGGACTGGATGCCATGATCTTCATTTTCTGAATGTTGAGCTTTAGGCCAACTTTTTCGCTCTCCTCTTTCCCTTTCATCAAGAGGCTTTTTAGCTTCTCTTCACTTTCTGCCATAAAGGGTGGTGTCATCTGCATATCTGAGGTTATTGATATTTCTCCCAGAAATCTTGATGCCAGCTTGTGTTTCTTCCAGTCCAGCGTTTCTCATGATGTACTCTGCATATAAGTTAAATAAGCAGGGTGACAATATACAGCCTTGACGTACTCCTTTTCCTATTTGGAACCAGTCTGTTGTTCCATGTCCAGTTCTAACAGTTGCTTCCTGACCTGCATACAGGTTTCTCAAGAGGCAGGTCAGGTGGTCTGGTATTCCCATCTCTTTCAGAATTTTCCACAGTTTATTGTGATCCACACAGTCAAAGGCTTTGGCATAGTCAATAAAGCAGAAATAGATGTTTTTCTGGAACTTTCTTGCTTTTTCCATGATCCAGTGGATGTTGACAATTTGATCTCTGGTTCCTCTGCCTTTTCTTCTTTTTTTTTTTTTTGCTTTGGACGAAGGAAGCATAGGATCCCACATCAGACAAGGAGAGACAAATACTCCTGAGAAAAGACCTAAAGACTCAGGTCAGGAGAACTAGAACCCCACGAGAGAACCCTCTGCAGGGTCATAGTTCAAGGCAATTGCACACGAAAGGCCTGGGCTCTCCGCTTGCCCTGCCTTCGGGTGGCTCCTGCGGTGTCGGTCCCATCCCGTCGGTGCAGGGGGCAGACTGGCAGAAGCAGCCGACCCTGGGGTGGCCGGGTCACTTGCTAGAGCTCTTCAAAGAAGGCCACTTGGGACTTGGCGCTCTGCAGGGTGAGCTTTTTGATGGTGTTGTGCTTGCTGCCACCGCCACCCCGGTCGGAGTTCTCGTTGTGCAGCATGTCCAAGGCCGTCTCCCACTCTTTGAGTCTCAAGGCCTCAATCTCGGTCTTGAGCTCGTTGAGCTGCTCCTGCAGGTGCTTGCTCTTCTCCATGTACTCCACTTTCTCTTTCTGAATCTCCATGGAAAGCCACTTCATGTCGGTGTCCTTGAAGTCGAAAGACAGGCTGTTGCCAATGAGGTTGAAGCTTGCCATGTCGGGAGGCAGTGGTGCTGGGAGTGGGTTCATGGGCGGGTACGTGGGCTTGGTGGTGATTTCCAGCAGCTTCTCCTTGGCTCTTCGCTCTGCCTCACCGGCTTCCTGCAGGTCCTGCTTCAGCTGATCAGCCTCTTTGGCCCTCCTCTCTGACTCCTCGGCCATCTTCAGCGCCAGCACCTTGGCCTCCAGCACCTTCTGCTCCATCAGGCGCTTCTCCTCCTCTGTCCAGATAGCCGTGGCCTTGATGCGCTGCATCTCCCGCTTGGCCTCTGCCGCCTTCTGGGCCAGGAGCTTTGCCGCCTCCTCTGTGATCTGGGCCTTTTCAGCCAACAGGTCAGCTGTCTCCTCGGACCGCATCAGGGCTTCATTGGCCATCGTTGCCTCTTCCTTCATCTGCAGCAGCCGCCTCTCCAGCTCGTCCCACGTGCGCTCAGCCTCCTCTCGCATCTGCTTCTCCTGAGCGAGGCACTGCCGTTCCATCTGCTTTCTAGCCTTCTCCTCCCTGGCCTGGGCTTTCATCTGCTGGACTTCCAAAGAATCGGCCTTCCTTCTCCTCATAAACAGGTCGTGATTCCCAATACACAGCTGGAGAATCAGCTTATTGACACGAAGCTTTGAGGAGTTAAATTTGAAGACATCGATTTTCTTATCCAAAGGCTTAACGGTAAATTCCTTGTCGCTATAGGAGATGTTCCGGATTTCGTTCCACGGGAAGATCTTGGGGATCAGCCTGTTCTCAGGGTCATAAGTGTGAAGCCCCAAAGCATCCACTCCGAGCAGCAGCTCTGTGCCCTTTTTATTCCTGATTGTGAAGTAGTTCACACCATACATCTCCAGGTCCTGAGCTATCTTTAAATACTCCATCTCCGCTTCGTCCCTGGCTCGGCCTCGGTGCTCCGCGCACCAGGCTGTGATCCTCTCCTCCCACATTTCCGGAGTCATCTGATACAGATTTATTACCCTTTTTGGAAGCAATTCCTCTTGGGCCAGAAACCCCCGCTTGTGAACAGAGGGGTCGTAATCGCCGTACTTGGCCTGGATGGCCTAAGAAGTCAGGGGCACAGAAGCCTCGGGAGGGCAGTAGATTTTTTCATCCAAGATCTGCTTCTTCACCTGCAGGAAGAATAAGTGTTGCGTGATCTCCTGAACCAGCTCTTCCTCGGCATTCTCAGGATAAAATTTGGCCGGGAAGTGAAAGGTGACTGGCTCTTCCTTTGAGACATCGTGATCCAGCACCTTCTTGTCCATCTTGAGCCAGGCCACGGTGTCCTTGATCGTGTACTGCAGGCCGAAGAACCAGGTTTCGCGAAGCCCCAGGGTCCGGCACACCAAGTCAAGCAGGTCCTTCCCCTTCCACTTCATCTCGCAATTGAACTCCATCTCCGCGTCCATGGTGACGATCCGCACGGTGAATGTCTTAGGCTGCTTCCTCTGGAGCGAGCTGAAGCTCATTCGGGAAGCGATGGCCCCGGCCATGGCGCGGGGCTCAGGCGCAGGACCCTCGCGCCCCAAGGCCTGCGCTCGGGACCTTTTAGCCTCCCTGGAGGAGGCGCACAGGCCTCAGGGCCACCATGGTGGCCGGCCGGCCGGCCCGAGAGCTGTCTGAGCGGCGCGGGCCCCCAGCGGCCAGCATGGGCCGCGAGGACCCTGCCCAGGAAAGGAAAGAGGAGTCCCGGGGGCGGACCCTGACGGCCCTGGGCAAGGATCGCGATCGGGGACCGACGGGGAGGGCACGGCCCCGCTCTCCGGTACTCGCGCCGGGGACGCTGGGAACGCCCGCGGACGGGGCCCTTAGACGGCGGCTGCCCAGAGCCCGCGCGCCTTTCAGCGGCCGACGGAGGTCTCAGGGCCGCGCTACAGCCGGGCGCGCACGTGCGCGCGTGGCTGTCACCGTCCTCGCTCCGCGCGCCTGCGGGAAGCGTCCCCTCCCCGCAGCCTGCTCCCCTCTGCCTTTTCTAAAACCAGGTTGAACGTCAGGGAGTTCAAGGTTCACATATTGCTGAAGCCTGGCTTCGAGAATTTTGAGCATTACTTTACTAGCGTGTGAGATGAGAGCAACTGTGCGGTAGTTTGAGCATTCTTTGGCATTGCCTTTCTTTGGAATTGGAATGAAAACTGACTTTTTCCAGTCCTGTGGCCACTGCTGAGTTTTCCAAATTTGCTGGCATATTGAGTGCAGCACTTTCACAGCATCATCTTTCAGGATTTGAAACAGCTCAATTGGAATTCCATCACCTCCACTAGCTTTGTTCGCAGTGATGCTTTCTAAGGCCCACTTGACTTCACATTCCAAGATGTCTGGTTCTAGATTGCTATTAAAAGTTCTGATAGAATTCAGTGCAACCACCTGGGCCTGAAGATTTCTTTTTGGAAGTTCTTAAACTATAGTCAATTTCCCTAACAGTTAAAAAAATTATCTCACTTTGTAAATACTGTGATTTTTTTTTTAATGTACAAAATTTTTTTTTATACAAATTGACAGGTTGTGGCAACCCTGTGCCAAGGAAGTGTATCGGTGCCATTTTTCCAACAGTGCTTGCTCTCTTCATGTCTCTGTGTCACATTTTGGTAATTATCGCAATATTTCAAACTTTTTTATTATGGTATTTGTTATGGTGATCTGTGATCAGATGTGCAGATATGTGAAAACAGTATGGGGACTGGAATTCGAAGTGAAGCCTGATGACTGTCACTGAGTTGATGCAATCTCATGACAGAAAAAAAAATTAGCAAACAAAAGAAACCCTTTAACAAATGAGAAGTTGCCTCTTTAAGGAATGAGTAATGTAACTGGTTTACTGACACGGACTCTACTCCTAGTGAAGTTGCTATGAAGACTTGAAATGACAAAAAAAGAAAAAAAAGACATTAAGAATATTACATAAACTTAGTTTGCAAAGCAGCAGCAGAATTTGAGGACTTATTTCAATTCTGAAAGTTCTACTGTGGGTAAAACACTATCAAACAGCATGGCGTACTATAGAGAAATCATTTGTGAATCAGTCAACTGATGCAGCAAACTTCACTGTTGTTTTATGTGAAGATATTGTCAGCCCGCCAACCCTCAGCAACACCACCATGACCAGTCATCAGCCATTGACATCAAGGCAAGACCAGTTTAAAAAAAAAAAAAGATTATGACTTGCTGAGGGCTCAGATAATGGTTAGCACTTTTTAGCAATAAAGTATTTTTAATTATGGTGTGTACATTTATTTGGTTTCTTAGATAATGCTATTACTATTGTACACCTAATAAACTACAGTGTAAATGTAACTTTTACATGCACTGTGAAACCAAAAACTTGGAATGACTTGCTTTATTGCAGTGGTCTAGAACCAAGTATCTCTGAGCTATGCCTATACAGAGCCATTCAAATTACTTATTCCATACTGGGTGACTGTGCTAGTTCATGGTTTTAGAGGTACTGCTGATGCTGCTGCTATGTCGCTTCAGTCGTGACCGACTCTGTGCGACCCCATAGACGGCAGCCCACCAGGCTCCCCCGTCTCTGGGATTCTTCAGACAAGAACACTGGAGTGGGTTGCCATTTCCTTCTCCAATGCATCAAAGTGAAAAGTGAAAGTGAAGTTGCTCAGTAGTACCCAACTCTGAGCGACCCCATGGATTGCAGCCCACCAGGCTCCTCCATCCATGGGATTTTCCAGGCAAGAGTACTGGAGTGGGGTGCCACTGCCTTCTCCATTAAAGGTACTAACCCCTTTCATATAAGTTACTATGTTTATGCGTGGAGCTGTTCATAGTAGTCTCTTATTATGCTTTTGATGTTTGCAGGGTCTATAGTGACAGTGCAATTTTTCTGTCAGTCTTATTAGAAGTTTGCCAGTTTATTCCCCACTCTTTCAAAGGAAAAGCTCCTTGTTGCATTGATTTTCTCTACTGATTTTCTTTCATTTATTTCTGTTCTTACTTTAATCATTTCCTTCTTTCTGCTCTGCTCTGGGTTTCTTTAGCTCTTTTTTTCCTAGGTTCTTGAGGTAGGAGCTCAGATTACCCATTTAAGACTTCTCTTTTCTAAAGTATGTACTTTTCTAAAGTAAACTTCTCTCTCAGCATGGCTGTAGCTGTGTCCCACAATTTTTTATGCTGCACTTTCATTTGGGGATTGTCCTATTACCACTCTTTTATTTCTAATTTGAGCTCACTGCAGTCACAGAATACACTTTACAATCTCAATTCTTATTTGTTGAGGTTTGTTTTATGTCTTAGGATAACTATTTTGGTAAATGTTCTATGGACTGTTAAAACCCGTGTATATTCCCTGTGTTGACTTCAATTTTGGAGTGTAGTAGCTATGTTAAAGATTAACTATTTGGTCTCATTGAAGCCAACACAATGCTCCTGTGTTTTTTCTTCAATGATAAGTAAAATGCTTACAGAATTTGAAAAAAAAAATGTGTATCTTGCTGTTATTGATGGAGCTTCCATATATGTAGGAGTCCACTGCTCAGACTGGGTTCTTCAGGTCTTTTATATCTTTGTAGATTTTCTGCCTAGTTCTATCAGTTTCTGAGAGAGCAGTGTTTAAATTCTCAACTGTAATTGTGGATTTATCCATTTTTACTTTCAGTTCTATCATTTTTGTAGATACATTTAGGACTGTTATTTTTTCTGGGTGGATTGACCCCTTTATGATTATATAAGGTCCTTCTCTAACACTGGTAGTTTTCTTGCCTCTGAAGTCTACTTGATCTGTTATTAATGTAGACATTCCTGCTTTCCTTTGACAAATATTTGCATGAAATATCTTTTCCAATCCTTCTACTTACAGCCAGCCAGTATCATTAAGTTTGAAGTGAGTTTCTTGTAGACAGCACATACTTTGTCATGTTTTTTAACCCAACCTGCCAGTGCCCTCCAACTAGTGCACTTATAACACTAATAATTAATGCAATTCTGGTACATTAGGACTTAAGTCTGAAATTTCATCTTTTGTTTGTTCTGTTTTTTCACTTCCCTGTTTTCCTTTTCTTACCTTCCTATGGGGTACTTGAGTATTTTTTAGAATTTTTTTCATATTTCTGAAGGGTTTTTAAATGTATCTCTCTGCAAGTTTTAGTTGTTCTGGATATTACATCATATACATAATGTACGATAGTCATTTTACCAATCACAGTGATATACAGAAGCTTTACCTCTCTTAACCATCTGTGATCCAGCAGATCCAGCAGGTCCAGCAAAGGGACTGAGAATCCCCAGGGAATTTGACTTTGAACGTCAGTGGGATTTGATTACAGAATTTCCACAGGACTGGGGAAACAGACTTTTGGAGGGCACAACAAAACCTTGTATGCACCAGGAAGCAGGAGAAAGGAACAGTGACCCCACAAAAGACTGAGCCAGATTTGCCTGTGAGTGTCCTGGAGCCTCCAGCACAGGCGTGGGTTGACAGCGGCCTACTGTGGAAGCAGGGGCACTGACTACAACAGTCATGGGAGCCACAGCATCCTGGCTTAAGTCCTTTTTCAAGAGGTCACCATTACCCCTAACACAGTTTGGCCTAAGGCCAAGATACAGGGAGGGAACACAGCCTCACCCATCAGCAGAAAATTGGATTAAAGATTAACTGAGCATGCCTCCCCAACCATAGCAAGACCCAGTTTCCCCACAGCCAGTCCCTCCCATCAGGAAGCTTCCACAAGCCTCTTATCTTTATCAGAGGGAAGACAGAATGAAAACCACAATCACAGAAAACTAACCAAACTTATCACATGGACCACAGCCTTGTCTAACTCAATGATACTATAAGCCATGCTGTGTAGGGCCACCCAAGATGGATGGGTCATGGTGGAGAGTTCTGACAAAACGTGGTCCACTGTAGAAGGGAATGGTAAACCACTTCAGTATTCTTGCCTTGAGAACCCTATGAACAGTATGAAAAATGCAAAAAGATACGACACTGAAAGATGAACTCCCCAGGTTGGTAGGTGCTCAAAAGGCTACTGGAGTAGAGCAGAGATATAGCTCCAAAGGAATGAAGAGCTGGAGCCAAAGAATAAAGAACCCAAAGCTGTGGATATGTCTGGTGGTGGAAGTAAAGTCTGATGCTGTAAAGAACAATACTGTATAGGAACATGAAATGTTAGGTCCATGAATCAAGCTAAACTGAAAGTGGTCAAACAGGAGATGGCAAGACTGTACATCAACATTTTAGGAATCAGTGAACTAAATGGACCGGAATGGGTGAATTTAATTCAGATGACCATTATATCTATTACTGTGGGCAAAAATCCCTTAGAAGAAATGGAGTAGCCCCCATAATGAGCAAGAGTCCAAAATGCAGTACTTGGATGCAATCTCAAAAACTACAAATGATCTCTCTTCATTTCCAGTGCAAGCCATTCAATATCACAGTAATCCAAGTCTATGCCCCAACCACTAATGTGGAAGAAGCTGAAGTTGAACGGTTCTATAAAGACCTATAAGATGTTCTAGAACTAACACCAAAAAAAAAAAAAAAAATGTCCTTTTCATCACAGGGGACTGGAATGCAAAAGTAGGAAGTCAAGAGATACCTGGAGTAACAGGCAAATTTGGCCTTGGAGTATAAAATGAAGCACTGCAAAGGCTAACAGAGTTAAGCCAAGAGAATCCACTGGTCATAACAAACATTGTCTTCTAACAACACAAGAGACGACTCTACACATGGACATCACCAGATGGTCAATACCGAAAACAGACTAATTATATCCTTTGCAGCGAGAGATGAAGAAGTCCTCACAGTCAACAAAAGAATCCAAAATGCAGTACCTGGGTGCAATCTCAAAAATGACAGAATGATCTTGGTTAGTTTCCAAGGCAAATCATTCAGTATCACAGAATTCAAGTCTATGCTCAACCACTAATGCAAAAGAAGCTGAAGTTGAACAGTTCTATGAAGGCCTACAAGACCTTCTAGAACTAACACCCAAAATAGATGCCCTTTTCATTATAGGGGACTGGAATGCAAATGGAAGAAGTCAAGAGATACCTGGAGTAACAGGCAAGCGTGGCACTGGAGTACAAAATAAAGCAAAGCAAAAGCGAACAGAGTTTTGCCAAGAGAATGCACTGGTCATAGCAAACAGCCTTTCCCAACAACCCAATATACATATACACACTACTCAATATAAAATAGATAATAAGGACCTATCGCATAGCACAGGGAACTCTATTCAGTAATCTCTAATGACCCATATGGGAAAAGAATATAAAAAAGAGTGGATATATGTATCACTGATTCACTTTCCTATGCACCTGAAATACAATATTATAAATCAACTATACTCCAATAAAAATTTTTTTAAAGATTAAAAAAAAACCATCCCAAAGAAAAAGAAATGCAAAAAGACAAAATGGTGTCTGAGGAGGTCTTACAAATAGCTGAGAAAAGAAGAGAAGCGAAAGGCAAAGGAGAAAAGGAAAGATAGATCCATCTGAATGCTGAGTTCCAAAGAATAGCAAGGAGAGATGAGAGCCATCGTAAATGAACAAAGAAGAAATAGAGGAAAACAATAGAATAGGAAAGCCTAGAGATCTCTTCAAGAAAGTCAGTGATGCCAAAGAGGCATTCCATGCAAAGATGGGCACAATAAAGGAGAGAAAGAGTATGGACCTAACAGAAGCAGAAAAGATTACAAACCGGTGGCAAGAGTACACAGAAGAAATATACAAAAAAAGATCTTAATGACCCAGATAACCATGATGGTGTGATCACTCACCTAGAACCAGATATCTTAGAGTGCTAAGTTAAGTGGGCCTTAGGAAGCATCACTACCAACAAAGCTAGTGGAGGTGATGGAATTCCAGTTGAGCTGTTTCAAATCCTAAAAGATGATGCTGTGAAAGTACTGCATTCAATATGCCAGCAAATGTGGAAAACTCAGCAGTGGCCACAGGACTGGAAAAGGTCAGTTTTCATTCCAATCCCAAAGAAAGGCAATGCCAAAGAACGTTCAAACTACCATACAATTGCACCCATTTAACATGCTAACAAAGTAATGCTCAAAATTCTCCAAGTGAGGCTTTAACAGTACATGAACCAAGAAGTTACAGATGTTTAAGCTGGATTCAGAAAAGGCAGAGGAACCGGAGATCAAATTGCCAACATCCGTTGGATCATAGAAAAAGCAAGAGAATTCCAGAAAAACATCTACTTCTGCTTCACTGACTACACTAAAGCCTTTGACTATGTGGATCACAACAAACTGTGGAAAATTCTTCAAGTGATGGCAATATCAGACCACCCTATCTGCCTCTTAAGAAACCTGTATGCAAGTCAAGAAGCAACAACAGTTAGAACCAGACATAGAGTAACAGACTGATCCAAAATTGGGAAAGGACTACATCAAGGCTGTATACTGTCATCCTGCTTATTTACCTTATATGCAGAGTACATCATGTGAATGCCTGGCTAGATAAAGCACAAGCTGGAATCAAGACTGCAGGGAAAAATATCAATAACCTCAGATATGTAGATGACACCACCTTTACAGCAGAAAGTGAAGAGGAACTAAAAAGTCTCTTGATTAAGGTGAAAGAGGAGAGAGAAAAAGTTGGCTTCAAAGTCAACATTCAAAAAACTAAGATCATGACATCTGGTCCCATCATTTCATGGCAAATAGATATGGAAACAATGGAAACAGTGACAAATTTTATTTTCTTGGGCTACAAAATCACTGCAAATGGTGACTGCAGCTATGAAATTAAAAGATGCTTACTCCTTGGAAGGAAAGCTATTACCAACCTAGACAGCATATTAAAAAGCAGACACATTACTTTGCTAACAAAGGTCCATAGAGTCCAAGATACCGTTTTTCCGGTAGTCATGTATGGATGTGAGAGCTGGACCACAAAGAAGGCTGAGCACTGAAGAACTGATGCTTTCAAACTACGGTATTGGAGAAGACTCTCGAGAGTTCTTTGGACTGCCAAGAAGATCAAACCAGTAAATCCTAAAGAAAATCAATCCTGAATATTCACTGGAAGGACTGATGCTAAAGCTGGAACTCCAGTACTTTGGCCACCTGATGGGAAGAGCTGACTCATTGGAAAAGATCCTGATGCTGGGAAAGATTGAAGGCAGAAGGAGAAGGAAGCAATAGAGGATGAGATAGTTGGATGGCATCACCAACTCAATGGACATGGTTTGAGCAAGCTCCAGGAGATGGTGAAGAACAGGGAAGCCTGGCGTACTGCAGTCCATGGGGTTGGAAAGAGTAGGACACGACTGAGCGACTGAACAACAACCATCATCTGTGACGGTTCATTCTGTGTCAATTTGGCTAGGCCAAGGTATGGAGACAAATCTACCAGTCTGGATATTGCTGCGAAAGTACTTTTTAGATGGGATTAGCAAGGCCCAGTGGTAAAGAATCCACCTGCAATGCAGAAGCCACAGGATACTCAGGTTTGATCCCTGGGTCAGGAAGATCCCCTGGAGGAGGGCATGGCAACCTACTCTAGTATTCTTTCCTGAGAATCCCATGGACAAAGGAGGCTGGCAAGCTACAGTCCATAGGGTTGCAAAGAGTCAGACATGACTGAAGCAACTTAACACAGCATTTAAACCAGTAATGTAATTACTCACCATAATGTGGGTATACTTCATCTAGTAAGCTAAAGATCTTAAGAAAAGACTAAGGTTTCTGGAACAGGAAGAATTTTGTCCCCAGACTGACTGCCTTCAGACTCAGGACCTAAACATCAGTTCTTGCCAGAATTTTCAGCCTGCCCTGAAGATTTTGGACTTTCCAGGCTCCACAACTGCATAAGCAGCAAATTTCTTAAAGTCCATGTCTCCCCTTGATTTGTTTTATTCAGATTTAAAAATCTGAATATGCCATCCTTTTACCAACTACTTCATTTATAAGATACTGCCTTAAATATTTCCTCTACATAAATTTAGAATCACATCAAGCAGTGTTATAATTTTTCCTTCAACAATTTTTGCTTCAGTTTAGAAAAATCAAGAAGAAAAACAATCTGGTGACCTACCTTTATTTTTATGCATTGTGTTTTTCTTTCCCTCCTGATTGCTCCAAGTTTCCTCTATTTTTATCATTTCTTTTCCATTGAAAGAACTTCTTTAGCTGTTTCTTAGTGTAGGTCTGCTGGTAACAAGCTCTTTTCCTTCATCTAAGAAATACCTTTGATTTCCCTTAATTTCTAAAGGATATTTTCACTGGGTATAGAATTCTGGATTAAGAGTTCTTTTCTTCAAGCATTTAAAACAAAATATGCCAGAAATCAACACAACATTGTAAAGCAATTATCCTCCAATTAAATATATATATATACACACACACACACACACACACATACACATATGCCACTTATTTCTAGTCTTGATGGTTTCTGATGAGAAATCCACTATCATTTGAATTGTCTTCTCACTGTTAAGTGTTGTTTTTCTCTAGGTGCTTTTGAAAAGATTTTTTTTTTTTTTCTGCCATATCACACAGTTTGTGGGATCGTCCTTGACCAGGCATTGAAGCCAGGCCACCACAGTGACAGCCCAGAACCCTAAGGTCACCAGGTAAGTCCAAGTGGTTTTTTTCCTAAGTTGCTCTTTTAAGTTTTCAGAAGCTTACTTATGATGTATCAGGGCATGGACTTTTTTCACTAATCATACTTGGGGTTCACTCAGCTTCCTGAATCTGAGGTCTGTGTCTCTTGAAAAATTTAGAAAGTTTTTGGTCATAATTTTTTTGAACTACTTTTCCAGCTCTGCCCTCATTCTCTTCCACAGAAGTTATATCTTTTGTTATAATCCTACAGGCCCCTAATGCACTAGAATTTTTTTTTAAGTCTATTTTCTCTCTGTTGTTCAGGTTGGGTAATTACATCGTTCTATAGTTCAGTTCACTGATTCTATCCTCTGTTTTCTCCTTTCTACTTTTGAGTCAATCTGCTAACTCATACTTTTCATTTCAGTCATTGTATCTTTCAGTCCAAAAATTTCCATTTAGTTTTTCTTTATATGCTCTATTTATCTCCTAAGACTTTCTGTTTCCCTGTTGAGCCTTTCTGTTCTTTCATTCTGTTCTTTGTGCTCATTAATTCCTCACTGAAGCATTTAATTCTGACTGCTTTAAAATCTTTTTCAGATAATTCTAACATCAGTCATTGGTTATCTTTCTTCATTCAGTTTAAGATTTCTCTGGTTCTTGGTATGACAACTGATTTATATTTGTAACCAGGACATTTACATATTTTATTATGAAAGTCTGGATCTTATTTAAACCTCCTATGTTAAGTAGTATTCTCTGATACCACTGTGGCAGGGCAGAGGGGTGTCACTTTGTTACTGCCAGGTGGAGAGAAAAATCTAGGTTCCTGCTTAGCCTCCACTGCCACCTGAAGGTGGTGAGCTCTTTGTCACTGCTGGATGGAGGGAGGAGTTCCAGGCTCCCCTTCCCCACATACTCTTCACTGACATTGTGATGGGGACTGCTGCTTACCACTGGGCAATGGTGGAAGTCCTCACTCTCCACTCCTCTGACATCACCCCTGAGGGAGGGAGCTGAGCACCTCATTACTGTGTAAGGGTAGAAGTCCTGGCTCCCCATGTGGTCTCCACATGGTGTAGGGGGAGTCTGGATGCTCTGTTATAGCCTCACAAGGGTGGGAGTCTGTGCTCCTCACTTGGCCTTTGATAACGTGGGTGGTATAATGGTAACTTTCTTCTGTGTTGTCTGGCTAGAGGGGAATGGTTTATGTCTGAAAGTTTTTGTCTTGCTAGGCTGCCCCTCTTTGGCTACAGAGAACAGGCATCTGTTGGAGTTTTGCTTGTTTTGTCTCTGTCTACGCCTGTTGACAGTTCTTAATTCTCAGAATAGCATTTAAATATTAACACTAAACTGTTCTCCAATTCTCTGAAAATATTTGGTGGAGTCCATTTTCAGCAACAACAACAGATGGTAAAACCAAAACTCTTAAAAGAAAGTAAGGTCAGACTTTGGGTGGAAAAGCCTGAGGTGAAAAAAGATGTGTTGCTGTACATTCAGGTGTAGGAAACCACAGGTCAACTGCAAATGTTCTCTAACAGTCACTGGGCATCAGAACAATAAGCCCAAATTCACTGCTCTGCACAAATGACAGAATCCAAAAAATGTTACATGGGAAGAAACATTTTCTTTCTTAGAGAAAACTAAGAATGTTAAGCAATATTCTTAGATACCTTTTTAAGATATCTTAAAAAGAAATGATGGTATCTTAAAAAGAAAGCACAAGTTACTCCTCAAAATTTACAGACAGTAATCTTAAAGCTGAACTGATCTGTCCATGGCTCTTGCAATAGTAACAATTCACTGTAGACCAACATTTTAAAAAATATATTAGCTTGTGTTTTGTTTGCCAACTGGGAAAATCACATTATATAGCTCAAGGGAAAACCATTCAATAAATATTATTTTGACTGACTAGCCTTTTTATATGGTAACAACTAGAGGCTAAATGGTTTCTATCAATGGCTGAAAGCTCAAGTTCACCAGAACTCACAAAATTCTGACCTTACTGTAATTTATATTGCCATTCCAGATTACTGGCACAAGGATAGAATTCAAATAATGAAACTGAAATAACTGGCTACCTAGTCTGCAAAAAAGAATCAGCATCTCTTATTGTTTGCACCAGAAATCTCAACTGTATTACAGACATGCTTGGTTGCTCAGTTTTGTCTGACTCTTTGCGACCTCATAGACTGTAGCCTGCCAGGCTCTTCTGTCCATGAATTTTCCAGGCAAAAATACTGGAGTGGGTTGCCATTTCCTCTTCCAGGGGATCTTCTTGACCCTTGACTAAACCTGAGTCTCCTACATCTCCCACTCTGGCAGGCAGATTCTTTACCACTAGCACAACCTGGGAAGACCATATTACAGACAAAAATGTAAAAAAAAAAAACAAAAAAACTGCAATATATTACAATGTGTTTTAGAAAAAAATTTTTAAGCATATAACTAAACCATAAAAGATGACAGACACGTTTTACCATACAAATTTTTTAAAACAATATACCAAGTTATCAGACAACTGATGAATGAGAGCAAATCCATATGCTACATATACTGACAGCGTGAATGTCTTTATTAAAAAATCAGTCAAAAAGTAATTTCCCTGCAGAAAAACTGACAAAGGATACAAAATATTCCCTCTTGTATGTATAAGAAATACAAAGCCAACAAACTAGAAAATCTTTCAACCTCTCCTCTAAACAAAGAAATGCAAAAGCAAACAATTAGCTGCCATTTAAAAGTAGACAGAACTGGTATAGTGTGGAGAAACTGGCACTTCCACAGTGGTGGGAGAATGGAAATAGGAGTGCACACTGGCAGCACAACCCTGGAGGGCAACTTGACACGTGTCTATTAAATTTAACATGCATACCCTTAGCCAAATATTTCATTTTGAGGAAAACCATCCTGCTGAAACAGTCATACAAACATAAAATACCCACACATGTATTATTCACACATATATTTCATACACACACACATATCACAGCACTAAATCCAACATACAAGGTTAGCAACAAATTATCCATTATTACAGAATAAGCAGGGAAAAAAGGAACCTTTTAAAATGAAACAATATTAAGTCACTAAAAAGAATGAAACAGACTATAATAACATGGAAAGGCATCTATAATCAAGTGAAAACAAGAAAGTTTCAAACTAGCATATACATAGTACAATCCCATTTTTGTTCAAAATGTGCTGGATGATATGTCTGCAAACTAGAGCTGGTTGGTTATCTGTATTTGTAAAAAAGTTTTACTGGAACATAGCCATGCTCCCTAGTGGATCCCTGGTGGCTCAGACAGTAAAGCATCTGCCTGCAATGCAGGAGACCCGGGTTCAATTCCTGGGTAGGGAAGATCCCCTGGAGAAGGAAATGGCAATCCACTCCAGCACTCTTGCCTGGAAAATCCCATGGATGGAGAAGCCATTCTCCGACGCAAAGAGTCAGACGCAACCGAGCAACTTTACAAGCAAGCCAGCCAGCCATGCTCATTTACTGAAAAGAAGACCAAATGACCCACAAAGCTGAAAATACTTACCATTTAGCCCTATATGAAAAAGTCTGCAACTCCCAATATATACCAAATTAACTGACATTGTCTCTCTCTGCTCTTTTACTTATCTATGGTGCATATTTCTGTAATATTTGAATGCTTTTATTTTTTTATAACCAGAAATAAATAAAAAAACATTTCAGATCACTGGTTAAATACCATCTGGCCATTAAATGATGCAGGTATATATTCACTGACATTGAACTAGCTCTACCATATATTTTAAATATAGTTTAAAAGATACCATGTGTATATGAGTCTCATTTTGCTCTTATAACTGAGTTGTTATATACAGCTACCCAGCATAGCACAGAACAGCTACCTTTAAAAATATCAGTTATTCTGCTCAAGCAGAGAAATTTTTTTCTTTTTCCAAAAGAATTGCTTCTTCACATTTCTATCAGTGTCCTTGGACTAAACAGAATGCAAAACAATGTAACATTTCATCTGCATCTGCCACCAATACCGCCATCTCAGTTTATACCAACTCCATCTCTGCTGCTGCTGCGAAGTCGCTTCAGTCGTGTCCGACTCTGTGTGACCCCACAGACGGCAGCCCACCAGGCTCCCACATTCCTGGGATTCTCCAGGCAAGAACACTGGAGTGGGTTGCCATTTCCTTCTCCAATGCATCAAAGTGAAAAGTGAAAGTGAAGTCGCTCAGTCGTGTCCGACTCTTCGAGACCCCATGCACTGCAGCCTACCAGGCTCCTCCATCCATGGGAGTTTTCAGGCAAGAGTACTGGAGTGGGGTGCCGTTGCCTTCTCTGAACTCCATGTCTAGTCAACAATATTTGATTCTCAAGAGCCAATGCAGACTAACGCTCATCACTTCATAAAAATCATCATAAAGACAATAAAAAAGTGTCCAGGGCATTCCCAGATAAAAATAGTTAACTCAACAAAGGCACTTAAACCTTTGCTGACTCGAGATACTCCATCAAAACAGTAAAGGTTATTCTTTTTCACGCTCTCTTTTTTTCATGCATACATGGATGAGGCCAAAGATAACAGGAAAGGAGACAACAGCAACAAAATTCCAGAAGCTGGAAAGCAGATGGATGAGACCTGGGGCTTCCCCGGTGGCGTCAGTGGTAAAGAATCTGCCTGCCAATGCAGGAGACACAAGAGATGCAGGTTCGATCCCTGGGTCACGAAGATCCCCTTGAGAAGGGCATGGCAAACCACTCCAGTATTCTTGCCTGGAGAATTTCATGGACAGAGGAGCCTGGTGGGCTACAGTCCATGGAGTCACAAAAAGTCGGACACAACAGAGCACGCACCCACAGGGGAGGAATGGCTACTCTGTGTCCTAGATAACTGATTTAGCATACCTGGAAAAGTTGGATCTTGAAACAGAAACCAAAAAACAATTGAAAAAAATAAAAGAAAACAAAGAGCAATTCATTTTTCTCCAAAGAAACACAGCCCAAATGGCCCAGAAATTGCTGTATCAGGTACTAATGAAAATAGGAGTAAAAAAGGAACCAAAAATCAAAGAACTGGATAAAAACTGATTTATAAAGAAATCTGATTCCTAAATTTTCTCTGCTACTCCAAACTGGGCAATGGCCCCTCCACCACTGCAGAAAATCTGAGAGGCATTTTTGGAAGCCAGTAAAACAGCTGAAGGCCTGGGCACCACACTGAAAACTGGAGGAGGAAGTGAGAGTTCACATAGTGAGCACTGAGGCCACTCCTCCCGCCGCACCCTTTTCCCCTGGCTCAGAGAAAAAGTGTTCGCTCCCAGAACACTTGGAGGCATAGATGTTCTGCAAGTGTTGGAAGAGACTGGAAGCCCTTCTCTAAGGAGTCTGACCAGCTTAAGAGAAAAGACCTAAACATACTGATATTCAATTCATTTCAGTCGCTCAGTCGTGTCCAACTCTTTGCAATCCCATGGACTGCAGCATGCCAGGATTCCCTGTCCATCACCAACTCCTGGAGCTTGCTCAAACTCATGTCCATAGAGTTGGTGGTGCCATCCAACCATCTCATCCTCGGTCATCCCCTTTTCCTCCCACCTTCAGTCTTTCACAACATCAGGGTCTTTTTAAATGAGTCAGTTCTTCGAATCAGGTGGCCAGAGTATTGGAGTTTCAGCTTCATCATCAGTCCTTCCAGTGAATATTCAGGATTGATTTCCTTTAGGATGGACTAGTTTGATCTCCTTGCTGTCCAAAGTACTCTCAAGAGTCTTCTCCAACACCACACTTCAAAAGCATCAATTCTTCGGCACTCAGCTTTCTTTATAGTCCAACTCTCACATTCACACATGACTACTAGAAAAACCATGCTGCTGCTGCTGCTAAGTCGCTTCAGTCGTGTCCAACTCTGTGTGACCCTATAGACGGCAGCCCACCAGGCTCCTCTGTCCCGGGATTCTCCAGGCAAGAATACTGGAGTGGGTTGCCATTTCCTTCTCCAATGCATGAAAGTGAAAAATGAAAGTGAAGTCACTCAATCGTGTCTAACTCTTCTCAACCCTGTGGACTGTAGCCTACCAGGCTCCTCCGTCCATGGGATTTTCCAGGCAAGAGTACTGGAGTGGGTTGCCATCTCCTTCTCCAAGAAAAACCATAGCTTTGACTAGATGGACCTTTGTTGGCAAAGTAATGTCTCTTTTCAATATGTTTTCTAGGTTGATCATAGCTTTGCTTCCAAGGAGTAAGCGTCTTTTAATTTCATGGCTGCAGTCACCATCTGCAGTGATTTTGGAGCCCCCCAAAATAAAGTTTCTCACTGTTTCCATTGTTTCCCCATCTATTTGCCATGAACAGACACTGATACTATAATTTAAAAACTGGGGCACTTCCCAGGTGGTCCAGTAGTTAGAAACCCACCTCCCAGCACAGGGGATACAGGTTCTATTCCTGGTCCGGGAGAATTCCACATGCAGCAGCAAGGCAGTTAAGCCTGTGCACCAGAACTACTAAGCCCACGTGACACAACCACTGAAGCCCATGCACAGCAACAAAAGACCCAGCACAGCCAAAAATCAATTCGTTAATTATTTTTTAAAAAGGGAAAGAAAAATTTAGCTGGCCTTTGTCCCAGGATCCTGGGAGGCAGACTCTGAATGCCAGGAAGTTCCTGTCTTTGTTACTCATGGTGGGCCCAAGGAATTGCACTTGATATTAACATATTATTGACCAGAGATTAGCACCAGAGGCATTAGTTTCCGCCAAAACCACCCCGGGTCAATAATGTGTTAACCTGGGACTCTTGGTGCGCCCCTAGATAGTGTGTACGGAGGTGACTCAGAATGGGGACAAGCCATACAGAGAGACCCATCTTGTGATTAGAGGGTTAGGGCTTTCCAGTAGTGGAGAGGTGAGGGAGACTGGGAAATTGAGCTCAACCACATGGCTCATGACTCAATCAATCATACCTCCACAATGAAACATCAATAAAAACTCTAGACGCCGAAGTTTCGGTGGGCTCACCTCACTGGCAATGCTCTTAATACTGACACACGCTGACATGCCAGGAGGGCAATGTGTTCTGATTTCATAGGGAGAAAACAACAGAAACTTCGCATCTGGAATCCTCACAGACCTGCCTTGTTTGTCTCTTCCTTTGACTGATTCTGATTTCCATTCGGTGGTAATAAAACTGTAACAGTTAGTATAGTACTTTCAGTGAGTTCCATGAGCTGATCTCATGCATTATAAATCTGAGAGGATAGTGTGAACCCTGGAACTTGTAGAGAGCTGGAAAAAAAGTGGAGATGACCTGGGGACACCCAAACTTACGGCTGGTGTCTGAAGTAAAGGCAGTATTGTGAAGGATTATGCCCTTAACCTGTGAAATCTGGCTGAATTACAGGTAGTTAGTAATCAGAAGTCACTGTAAATATTAAGGATATGCCCAAACAAATGACCCAGTCAGATCATCTGAGCGAACACCACTCAGCAACTCAGCATTTCCCATCAAGGTTTTAGTATCTCACTATTTAAGAACACTTCAGAAAAGTTATCACTAATTAACCTTAGGAAATAACAAAAACGGAGCTCTTAGCAGTTAAAAATGAAAGAGACAAAATTCCATATAGAACTGAAAATACAGCTGAGAAAAAACTTTAATGAATAAAACAAAAAGACTAAAAGGTGGAAACTAGGAAAGCAAATAAAGAGGAGTTAGTGGAAAATTCTGAAAAAGATGGGAATAGCAGGCCACCTGACCTGCCTCTTGAGAAACCTGTATGCAGGTCAGGAAGCAACAGTTAGACTGGACACAGAACAACAGACTGGTTCCAAATAGGAAAAGGAGTACGTCACAGTTGTATATTGTCACCCTGCTTATTTAACTTAGATGCAGAGTACATCATGAGAAATGCTGGGCTGGAGGAAGTACAAGCTGGAATCAAGATTGCCGGGAGAAATATCAATAACCTCAGATATGCAGATGACACCACCCTTAAGGCAGAAAGTGAAGAGGAACTAAAGAGCCTTTTGACAAAAGTGAAAGAGGAGAGTGAAAAAGTTGGCTTAAAGCTCAACACTCAGAAAACTAAGATCATGGCATCCAGTCCCATCACTACATGGCAAATAGATGGGAAAAAATGGAAACAGTGGCTGACTTTATTTTTCTAGGCTCCAAAATCACTGCAGATGGTGACTGCAGCCATGAAATTATAAGACGCTTACTCCTTGGAAGGAAAGTTATGACCAACCTAGACAGCATGTTAAAAAGCAGAGACATTACTTTGTCAACAAAGGTCTGTCTAGTCAAGGCTATGCTTTCCCAGTGGCCATGTATGGATGTGAGAGTTGGACTATAAAGAAAGCTGAGCACCAAAGATTTGATGTTTTTGAAGTGTGGTGTTGGAGAAGACTGTTGAGAGTCCCTTGGACTGCAAGGAGATCCAACCAGTATTTCCTAAAGGAGATCAGTCCTGGGTGTTCATTGGAAGGACTGATGCTAAAGCTGAAACTCCAATACTTTGGCCACCTGATGGGAAGAGCTGACTCATTTGAAAAGATCCTGATGTTGGGAAAGATTGAGGGCAGGAGGAGAAGGGGACAACAGAGAATGAGATGGTTGGATGGCATCACCAACTCAATGGATATGGGTTTGGGTGGACTCTGGGAGTTGGTGATGGACAGGGAGGCCTGGCGTGCTATGGTTCATGGGTCACAGAGTCGGACCCAACTGAGCAACTGAACTGAACTGAGAGGACTAGTTTAGAGGGCCCAAATGCTGAATAACAATTCTAAAAAGACAGAATGAAAACAATGTGCAGGAAAAAATCAAATAAATAATTTTGGAAAAATATTCCAGAATAAATGACGTAAGTTTCAGGATTTAAAGTGCCCACTGAGGTTCCAGCACATGAATCCATACCCAGGCACATCATCAAGAAATCTCAAGACAACAAGGTTCTACTGCATAGCACCGGGAACTATATTCAACATCTGGTGATAAATCGTAATGGCAAAAAAATGAAAAAGAACATGTACATATATGTATATAGTTATAACAGAATCACTTTATAGAAGAAATTATCACAACACTGTAAATCAACTATACGTCAATAAATTTTTTAAAAGAAATTTCAGAACAACAAAAATCTTATAAGCATCCAAAAATAAGTCATATATAAAGATTGAAGAACCAGAACAGCATTAGATTCCCAAAAGGACAATGGAAGCTAAGAAGGAAAAAAAAGAACAAAGCCTTTAAAATCAGACAAAAACTATTTCCAAACTAGTACCAAAACTGTCAGTTAAGCATGAAGATAGAGGGTAGCAATTTAAAAAAAAAAACTTTTCAGATATTCAGATATGCAAGGACTTTCTCCTTTTCTACCTTTCTGAGAAAATTCCCAGTGGGTCTGTTCCCCCAAAATGAGGGCTTAACCAATAAAGGGGAAGTCCCAGGATTCTAGGATACAGGAGATCCAACATAACAGAGGGAAAGGGCACCCACGGGATGGTGGTGGAGTGGGATCCTAGAACAATTCAGTACTGAAGCCTAGAGAGGACACAGACCAGGCCAGAGCAAATCCAAAGGCTCTGGGAAAGATTTTACTCAAGAAAAAAGTGGTGAAATACCTAATGTGTCTGAATATACGGAAGGAGATTTATATGGCTGTGGGGATAGAAAACTAGGCAAAGAAATAAGAATTGATCCTTATAGATTTTATTTCCAGGGGAAAATATAGTTGTACAGAAAAAGGAAAAGTAACCATTAGGTATTATATGGCTCAGTAATATTAACAAATGCCACCAATACAGTCATAATAATAAAATACTAATTACTGTTCCAACCAAAATTATGATGGGCCAGGAAGCACGTGTGTGTGTGTGTGCATGCGTGTGTGTATGAAAGTAGCCTAGGGTGGCTGGGATTTGGAGTAAGACATTTGGAGTAAGAAAGAAAGCTGAACTCTCACCTTGTAGTGAGATGTAAACAGATAATTCCTGTAAGTGAAAAAGTCAAGAAGTAGCTCATAGAACATGCTATTTAGAGGCACGGATGTAATCACCAAATACAGCAGATTAAATAATTTTAAATGGCTGACTCTAAGGAATGGGAAATTTGAGGGCTGTTGGAGGTGGTAAAAACTGCCCTTTCACAATCATAACATGTTTGCTTGTTTAAATACATACATGTATAATTTTAATTCAAAAGATATTGAAATAGTCCCCACATTCATATACACACACCATGATCTAGCTCTTCTCTTTAAGTCTTAAAGGCAAGAGAGAACACAACACATAAGGAACTTCAAACACAGCAGCAAGTGGGATGTGAAAAGGAGAATGGCGACAAGCAACAGTGGAGACGCTGGCAAAGGCTGCTTCTCAGGAATTCACAGATGTTATGCGATTGATGCTCTACAGTAATGTGAAACCCCTGGAGTAGGGAATGGCAACCCACTCCAATGCTCTTGCCTGGAGAATCCCATGGACAGAGGAGCCTGGCGGGCTACAGTCCATGGGGTTTGCAGAGCTGGACACAACTGAAGTGACAAAGCAGCAGCAGTAAAGCGACAAGCAGGAAAAACACAAATATGAACTAGGGATGACAACAGTACTGATTATGCAGGAAAAGTCACTCTATCAGGGACACATACAGAAATATCTGGCAGTAAAATGCCACAGTTTTTATAATCTAAATATTTTCCAAAAATTGGACAAAGCAAATATTGCAATACGTTAGAATTGTTAAGACTTCAGTGATGGATTATTTGGATATTTATCGGGTTTCTATTTTTCAGTACATTTGAAATTTTTCATAATAAAAAGTCATGACAAAATTACTTTGTGAACACCTGTGCATGAAGTAGTGAGTTGGATCTCCATGATTATCATTAAATGGGGACAAGATGAAGAGGAGAAAACCAGGAATATTCTACGGTTATCTTACCATATCCTGCCATAGAAGCGCCGTTCTCGACATCCATTGTGTTCTTATTTTCCTCTGCTAGGGCTTTAACATATTTTTTGCTTAAATCTAGTATCTGCTCACGTAACTTGACACTGCTTTGATGTCTTGGTCGTTGAAAAATATAATGCAGTAACATCAATCCCCAAAGGAGTCCAAATACAAGCAACAGTAAACTCAATTTCTGGGACATGGATTTTCTTGAGATTGTAAAAACCATTTCTGAGGAACCAAACAGACTCAACTGAAAAATGGTACCTAGAGGCAAGTCACCAAGCAATCAAGACGTGAAAGAAAAATATCTCCTCCTCTAACGTATATTCTTCATGTTCAGCAAGGTTGCCGCCAAATCACAATAACTCTGTAAAATTGAGAAGAAAAAAGGCGATTAGTCTTAACTATATCAGTAATAGAATAGACAATGATAGATTAAAGAAGAGATTCTACAAATAGTTTTCATTTGGAATTGTACTGTCTTCTTTTTGATTAATTTTCTCGATCACTAAATAAGCCTCCAGGTCTTTTATCAGCTCTGTTTACACAGTTCTTCAAAAATTTAAACTAGAAATAAATGTCAGTTCATTAGAACTACCTGAAAGAAACGCCACCATGGTCATGAAACTCTTTGAATAACTTCTCATCGTCTGTAACTAAAATGATGAATATATAAGATTTATAGAGATATCAGACTCTTCCAATACAAGTCACCAACCTAAATGTGTGAAAGCAATTCCTCCTTCTCCTTTAAAAAAAAAAAAAAAGTTGATTCCAAAATGAAAGTCAGAAATGGGAAAGGTAAAACAGACGGGAAGATCAAAACGGCTGACTGAAAAACAAAACCAAGCCCACAATAAGTATGCCAACATCACTAGAAAATACTACTAATGACAGTGGATAATCTTAAAAAATAACCAACCTAAGATGAAAAATAAGTCATAATTTCTAAGTTTATACTTTTAAGTTTATGCCAGACATGACAAGCACTTTCTTTTTTTTACATTTCCAAATTTACAATTCTAAACAGGTATGTATTTTTTATAATTTGAGGAAAAACTGAAAAGTTATATTTCAGTTTTTTAAAAGAGATAAAGTAATAACAATCAAGGAATCATAAACATCTTAACAGTAATAATGTGCCCAAATCACCAAAGGGTCCAGTGAAGAAAACTCTTCAATTATGTCTAATGGGATAAAATTCTTCAGGGAGAAATATACCTAGAGTCCAAAAAATTCATTACACAGCTTAATGAAAATAATCACTAAGAACTTTTTAACTTCCTAAAGTAGTATGGGCAAATAAAACACACTAATTCCAACCTACTTAACTGAAGTAATAAAATCTAGTTTGAGGATAGTATGACTAGAAATGAATATAGTATCAATGAAGGTAAAGCATTCAATCACTCTCAACACATATTCATAAGCCAGCATATATGATAAGCAGCAGGAAAATCCTGTTTTGCCCTAGGAATCTGATTTCTAGCATAGGTGCTTTCAAACCTTTTTGAAAATAAATTAAGACAGTATTTACTCAATGATCTTATGCAAAATATCAAAATACAAAACACATATAATCAAAGTTTTTTAGCAAACGCATGTGTGTTGAGGTATGCTTAAGGGGGAGATCTACTGCCCTGCCAATTTTGGTTCAGAAAATTCCCATTCTTACTTTACTCCACCCTGCCACCCAGTCCCTGACACACATCCAATAAATTCTGGAGCTTCAAGGTTTGAAGGTCTACCCATCTACTCTAACTGAAGTATATTTATCTTTCCAAACCTCACTACAACCAAGACTACACCACCAACTAGGTATGTTAATTACTATGTAAAGCAATTAAAAGTTAAGGAATTAACTCATTTTCTAATTTTCTTCTGCTTTTTTCTCCAGTTACCGTGCACCCAACAAACTCCTTCAGAGTTCACTGAAACAGTATCATTAATATCAATATTGGATTACTAAATTTTGTTTAACAAAGTAAGGTAAACATCACCTAATATTTTTTTCTACAAATATTTTTACATTTAAGTTCAGAAAAAATAGAAATTATGGGTTCCCAAGCAAAATTTAAAAACATTCTTTCACATATATAAACCTTCCTTCACACATCTTTACAGGTGCTTGTGTCTTTTCAAATTTGACCTGAGTGCTAGATTATCCAACCCAGTACCCAGTGGAAAAATCAACTGGGAATCTGTCCTGAAGCAGTCAGAGCAGGGTTCTAAAGGTGGCACGCCCACAAAGCCAGAAAAGTGACATCACCAGAGAACTGAGAACACAGATCTGAAGGTATTTTGGCAGATGAAGGTTAAAATGAGGGCCTAAAAAGCTCTAGACTACTGTACCTGTACAAGGCCACAAAGGAAGAGACTCAAAACCAGAAGCAAGAGGATACTTCAGTTAAATAACAGCAACAATCATCACTACACTTACTTACTTCATACCAGATTCTACTCTAATCTCCTTACAGAAATTAGCTTATTTAATCTTCACAATATCCCATACTAATAATAATCTAACTTAAACAGTTGAAAAAAACTGAAGCAAACAGACATTAAATTGAGTTGCCCAGTTCAAGAGGGTGGGGACATATGTATACTTATGGCTGATTCATGTTGATGTATGGCAGAAACCAACACAATATTATAAAGCAATTATCCTTCAATTAAAAATAAATAAATTTAAAATATATATATATACATATATATATATCTTACATTAAAAAAAAAAGTTACCCAAGATCAAACAACTAGATAGTGGGAGAGAGAGGATTCAAAGCTCAGGCTCTTAACCACTGCCCTCTTTTACAGCAACGGCATTAAAAGAGCAGCAGCAGCAACCACTGCAGTGAAAGTACTGAATCCTTATCACCCGTACAGACTGAAATAAACACTTCACAAAGGTTATTTCATTCACTATTTACATAACCTCAAAAAAAAAAATGTTGTTGTTCCCACTCCAAAGATGACTAAAGTAAGGCTTTACGAGGTTAGCCTGCTTAAGATTTTTTAATACCCAGGACCACTCACTTCACTTGCCTGAAAACTTTGACAAGGATCACCAAGTCCACAAATTCAGAATCTATATCTCCATTCAGGGTCTCTTCTTTCCTTTAAAAGGGTCCTTGCTGCTGCTGCTGCTGCTGCTAAATCGCTTCAGTCGTGTCCGACTCTGTGCGACCCCAGAGACGACAGCCCACCAGGCTCCCCCATCCCTGGGATTCTCCGGGCAAGAACACTGGGGTGGGTTGCCATTTCCTTCTCCAAAAGGGTCCTTAAACCCAGCCATATTAGAACTCCTAGGTTTTATGAAACTCCACAAAAGTGGCAAAACTTCACAAAAGTGACAAATCCCCAAAGTGTAAATGGCATTAGGAAGAGAACAGGAGGTTCATGGGTAAGGAAGCTGGAATGCTTAGTGAAAGAGAATAGTTAAACCCAGGGAGCCTAACCCATAAGAGGTAAAATCCCTCCAAGGAGGTTCAAGCTTAAGGATGAGAGGCTGGGGAGTTCTCTGGTGGCCTAGTGGTTAGGATTCTTGGGTTTTCGTTGCCATGGCCCAGGTTCAATCCCTGGTCAGCGAACTGAGATCCCACAAGATGCACAGTGCAGTTAAATAAATTAATTAATTTTTACAAAAAGGAATGACAGACTGCTCACCATCATGAACACAAACTCTGCTAAAAGGCAGTACCAACACCAGACACAGAGAGAAAACCCTGGGAGGAGACAAGGCACAAGCAAGGCTGAGGAGGGCATATCCCAGAGTAACAAATCCCAGGGAACAGGGAAGCCAAGTTTCTCAGTTTGAGGGACCCAAAGAAGCTGCAAACATTAAATAAAGAACCCCCCTTTTGGTTCTATACTGTGTATGACCCAACTGTACCACAGATTCAGAAAAGGGGCTTTCATGAAAGATCTCTGTAGCCTTGATTCTACATGGAATGTGTCTACTCACCATTGCCTACAACAAAATTAAAGCAGACCATCTCAGAAGGAAGTCAGGGAAATTTCAAAGGGACTCTGCAGTGTGAAATTTATACCCTGTGTAACTTGCTTGTGTTTCTTACATGGTTTTCTATAGAGATAAGAAGTTTTACTATTAAAAGGGTTTGTCTCTGGGAATAGTGAAGAGGTCAGAAGTTGGGAGCAGTTAATCCCTCAAGATGTGAGGGAACTACAAAAGGACACCAAGGAAGAAACGAGTATGGAAGACACCCTAGAGCCTTCTCTAAGCTGAAATGATGGCCCAGAGCCAGCTTCTGCCTGACAAAGAGCTGAACAACTCAACAGTCCATGAGGATTCTCCACAGTGACCCAAGAAGACCTAAAAACTGTTATCTCAGGGTGCATTTCCACAAGCTACTCCAGGCAAGCCCAGCAGAGGTGACTAAAATACCAAAAAGGATACACTTCTGCTTTTGGTCTCTTCTGAGGGAATACTTCACATTAAAACCACCTGGAAATTTTTCTTTTTTTTTAACCCCAGTGCTGACGAGCCTGGAGGAAAACCAGAATCAGCAATGGCTAGAGGCCAGAAGCTATTTCTCCCTGGAACTTTGCTCCCAGTAAAAGATACATTTATCACAGAGGCAGAAACTATACATGCAGGTACTACAGACATAGCACAACAAGCGGGAGAGCACACAGAGAAGCAGTTTGTTAAGACAGAAGCAAGGCAGAGACGTACACCCGGAGCGAAAAGGGTACAGGCACCCCCCCTAGTGAGGAGGAGCCCCACAAGGAGGCGGTCAAGTCATTTATATACCTCAGTTCTTACCGATCTTTGTCTTCCTTCAGGCCAATTATTTGGTTTTTTTCTCCACACTTGACCTACCCTGGGACCCTCCCCTTGGTGCCCACACACCCCCCAGCCAATATGGATCTCAAAGTGAAGGCTTCTGGGAGGAGCAATACTCTTTATCCCCTGACTTTTGACCCACCCACAAGGAGCCTTTCTGCGAACGTGTAGCAATTCCCTTGTCCCAAAAGAGGGGGGAGTAGAGATCCCTTAATCCTTTACTCAAATAGGGTTTTGCCCCTCTTTGTCCTTGCCATGACTATTACCTTAAGGTGTTTACAAGAGACAAAGACTGGCTATTTACCTTGTTTCTGCTGTTACTTCCATTTTGGAGAGCAAACAGGAAGCTGACTGTAAATTCCTCAACTGCAGCCCATCTAACTCTTGTCTCAGGAAATGCTAACAGTTCTAAGTATCAGGCCTGAAACCCACTTTTTCGTGCCCCATGAAATGCAAACAGGAGGACAGCTGTAAATGTCTAACCTGGAGCCCTTCTATCCCCTGACTCATTTCTGTGCAACGTTCTGTTGCAAATGGCAGAGAACTTGAACACTGAACTCCCCAATTTTTCTTTGTCCTTCAAGTACCAGTTCAGCTCCTGAAAGGCCACCTAGATCAAGATAGAGACAATAATAAGAAACCTGAAAGGCCTACACTGTCACTGGGGACTTATGGCTACAATCCAGCGTAGCAGTCGTCCTCCACCCAAACAGTCTAAAATATAAAAACATTTCAATCTTAACTTCTAGGCCCCTATATTAATTTCTTACTAATTACTTTAAAAAATAAAACTTCAAATATGTCCCAAGTAACAGCTGGAGTTTTTAAAGGCAAAAGTAAAATCATTATTGAAACCGAGCAGGACCCAGTGGGAAGTCCTTTCTGTGTCCCCTGTTTCTTGTTCTTAGGAAACAGACTTCATTCAGCCTCCTAGACGTTTCCTGAGTTCCAAAGGATAGAGTCAAATAACTGCTAATCAGCAAAGTAAGAGAATGCAGAAACAAAAGAGGAAGAGTCAAGAAACAACAGTGCAGTGACAGGGACACTTCCCCAGTGGCCCAAGTGGCTGAGACACCCCGCTTCTGCAGGCGGCATGGGCTCAGTCCCTGGTCGGGGAGCTAAGATCCCACACGCCACATGGGGCGGCCAAAAAGAAAAACACAATAGTGCAGTGATGAGGCACGGTCCTGGTTCCTCCGCAAAGGATATACATAACACACCTCTGAGTTCTTCTGCAGGGAAAGTCCCCACACAGGTAGGAGATGGTAACTTCACTCTGAGCACAAGCTGTTACCTCACCACCAACCAGTCAGAAGAAAGTCACACACCATACAGCCCTCACCCCAAATTTTGTCTATAAAAACTTCCTCCAGAAAAGGGACTTTTTGAGCATTATCTATCCCAGACAACTGATTCCGTTCAGGGCCCCACAGGCCTCTGTGTCCCCCATTTCTTTGATTATAAGAAACCACCTTCATTCAGCCTCCATGCCCTTCCCTGAGTTCCAATGGGGCAGATACAAGCAGATGTTAATTAGGGAAGGGAAAGCATGTGAGACCAGGGAGAAACAGTCAGGACCAGCTTTGGGGCAAGGTCCTGTTTCCCATCTAAGGATACACACAACAATGTCTTTAAGCTAAGGTATGATTCCCACAAGTAAGCAGACCCAAGACCAGTTGGACCTAAAGTTTGATGATGGTGACTCCAACCTATCTCACCACCAACCCTTCAGAAGAATAGCCAGGAATGACCATACCCTCCTTAAACATTTACTATAAAACCTATTATCTTCCCCAAGTGAGGATACATTGTTTCGAGGGCAGGAGCCCACTGTCTCCCTGCCTTTGCCTGGCAAAGCACTAAGGCTATCCTTTTTTACTTCACGGAAAACTCTGTCTCTGAGATTTGATTTGGCACCAGTGTACAAAGAAGCTGAGCTATCAGCATCACAACTTGTATGGCACCTTACAATAAACACTGTATTTTCCTTCCCAACAACCCAGTGTCAGCAGATTAGGTTGACTTTACTGCAGGTGGGCGGATCACAGTTTTGGTTCAGTAACATATTAGCTTCATCATCATTATTTTGACCTAAGACAGACTTCTGAATATTTTTAGGATTCCCAGGGGAAAGTTCTCACACAACTGCAGAAATTACAAAAGGAATTACACACCATATGGCCCAAAAGTAGAAAAATTAAGGAGAGGAGACACGCTTAAAATGAACCTGAAGAAGGGCAACAGAGTACCATCCAGAGTATGCTCCAAGTACCATCATCTCCAACTAAATTACTGCCGCTACTTCTCAAGTGATTTCCTAGATTCCTCTCCAACCCCACTTCAAGCCATTGTTCTCAGAGCAAAACAAGCCATGATCTGAATAGCCACAATTTTAATTTCTACCTCCAAAGGAAATATGCAAACTGTCAATAAGCACATGAAAAGGTACTCAAACTACTAGTCTTTAGGGAAAAGCAAATCCAAACCACAATGAAATACCACATGACACCATCAGGATGGCTATGAAGGGCATCAGAACACGTCACCCCAAAATATCCACTTTGGTATAAGGATTATTTTGAGCCGAAGATAACTGAGATACAGCAGATGCAGTAAGCCCTCCCTGACCTCCCCCTTTCTACCTGAAAGCAAAACATGAATTACTTATGAGAAAGGTGAGAACACTCTTTATCACAGGAGACAGGGCACTGATGCTGAGACAAATCTGTACAAACACACCTTAGTAAAACAAATCTTATCTTTCATTAGTTTCCCCCATTTATTTATCTTCCCACAATTTACTGACTCCAGAAGCTCAAACTCCTTTTCCTTTGTCTTATCACACTTCCATAATTTATGGCTCTTTGTTTAAATGGTATACACACTCTCAGTACTAACTGCTTCTTTTATTTTTTAAGTTCATTTCTATGATGTGAACCATTTGTAAATGAAACAACCTTTCTCTCCTGTTAATTGATCTTTTGTCAGTTTAGTTTGCAGAGTCCTGGGCACTGAACCTAAGAAGGTAGATGAAAATGTTTTTTTCTTCTACGGTAATTATTAAAAACAAAACCAAAACTGTTGGTACAGTTGCAAAGAAATTGAAACCCAATACAAAATGGTGCAGGTGCCATGGAAAGCAGTATTGGCAGTTCCTAAAAAAATTAAACAATTTGACCCAGCTATTCCACTTCTGGGTGTAATTACAAAAGAACTGAAAGTGTTATGAAACACAAGTTCATGTGACTGATGCATAGTAAGGCCAAACCAAAACATGGGAGTTTGGAGCAGAGAAAGGTTTATTACAAGGCCAACCAAGGAGAACAGGTGGCTCATGCTCAAAAACCTTGAAGTCCTTGATGGTTTTCAGGGAGAAAGTTTCATCGGCAAAATCTGGAATGAGGGCTGTATGGTATGTTACTCCCTTCTGATTGGTTGGTGAGAAGGTTAAGAGGGCGGTATTCCAGGAATCTTGTGCTCAGCTGAAGTTAACCATCCTTATCTGTATGGGAATCTTAGTTCCTCCAGAAAAACTGAAAGATATTATATATATATTCCTTGAGGAGGAACCAGAATACTACTTTAATTGCTGCAATATAGTTTCTTGATGTCTCTCCTTTGTTTCTGCATACCCTTACTTGCCTGATTAGCAACTATTTGAATCTGCCTTTTGAAATTCAGGGAGGTCTAGGAGGCTGAAGCCTTCATTCTGCAAGAAAGAAATGGAGGTGGGGGGGGCGGGGGGGAGCTTGGAAGGGCTTCTGTTCCCAGGTGGTCCCCGCTGGGTCCTGCTTGGTTTCAAAAGCAAGGACTCAAAGAGGAACTTGTACAGCCATATTCACTGCAGCACTGTGAGGTGGGAACAACAGGTGAACAGCTGAACATTTTGTTTAATGTGGTATATACATACAATGAAATATTATTCAGTAATAAAGGAGAATAAAATTCTGATACATGCTACAATATGGATGAACCTTAAAGGCATTATGCTAAGTTAAAGAAGCTAACACAAAGAGACACATAGTATATGATGCCACTTGTACAGGTACCTAGAAGAGTTAGTCAGAGATAGAATGTAGAATGGTAGTTACCAGAGGCTAGTGGGAGGAGAGAAGGAGAGTTATGGTTTAGAGTACAGAGTTGTATAAATACTCTGGGATGAAGAAAAACTTCTGGAGATGTAAGGCAGTGATAGTAAGGAAGGAGGTAGATGGACTCCTGGGCTAACACAGAGCTAACATATGATCCTGCAATCCCACTCTGGGGCATATATCCAGAGAAAACCATAATTCAAAAAGATACATGCACCCAAATGTACACTGCCACAGTATTTACAACAGCCAGGACATGGAAGCAACCTAAACGTCCACTGATGGATGAATGGATAAAGAACATATGGTACATACACAGAATGGAATATTGCTGCTGCTGCTGGTGCTAAGTCACTTCAGTCGTATCCAACTCTGTGCAACCCCATAGACGACAGCCCACCAGGCTCCCCCGTCCCTGGGATTCTCCAGGCCAGAACACTGGAGTGGGTTGCCATGTCCTTCTCCAATGCATGAAAGTGAAAAGTGAAAGTGAAGTTGCTCAGTCGTGTCAGAGTCTTAGCGACCCCATGGACTGCAGCCTACCAGACTCCTCCATCCATGGGAGTTTTCAGGCAAGAGTACTGGAGTGGGTTGCCATATATTACTCAGCCACAAAAAAAGAATGAAATAAAGTCATTTGCAGCGACATGGATGGACCCAGAGATTGTCATACTGAGTGAAGTCAGACAAAGACAAATATCATGTGACATCACTTACATGCTTAATCTTAAAAAATGGTACAAATGAACTTATTTACAACACAAGAAAGAGTCACAGATGTAGGAAACAAACTTACAGTTACAAAAAAAAAAAAAACCTCTTCAATGGTTTCCCACTGTACTTAGAATAAAATTAAAACTATTTACTGAAACCAAGTAGGACCCAGTGGAGCACTCCTAGGTACAAATGCTTTTCTGTGCCCCCTATTTCTTGTTTGTAAAGAGAAGGCTTCACCAGGTTCAAACAGATACTGATCACAGAAGGGAGAGAATGCAGAAACAAAGGAGAAGCCGTCAAGATACAACAGTGATGAGCACACGATTCCTGGAGTTCAAGGTTTCTGAGCAGGAGCTGCCCATTCTCCTTTCATGCTTGTTGCAATAAACCTTTCTTTACTCCAAACTCCCATTTTGGCCTCTTTGGCCTCACTGTGCATGAGGCACACAAACTTATGTTTGGCAACATGGCCACAGTCGAAAAGGTTCTGCATTGCTGACTTCACCATTATCTCTGTCTGTCCTAATCTCACACCACTTTCCCCTTGCTCACTGTACTACAGGTCAAGCTAGGCAAAACACACCAAATTCCTTCTGAACTCAGGGTCAATACAACTGCTATTCCCTTGTTTGAAATGCTCTCCCCATGGCTTATTCCTTTTCCTCCTTTAGTATTCCTCCTTAACTCAAATGTCACCTCTTCAAAAAGTAGCACTCCCACTCCTACCCCACCTCCAGCCTCAAGGTACTCTCTATCAATCTCCATATGAAATTACATACAGTATGATCCTGCCTCAGTATCTGCAGGGGTTGGTTCCAGGGCCCTCAGTGGATACCAAAATCCACAGATGCTCAAGTCCTTCATAAAAAGTGGTATATTATTTGCATATTACCTATGCACATCCTCCTGTATACTTTAAATCATTTCTAGATTACTAATAATATCTAATACTATTTACTAATGTAAATGCTATATGTTAGTCACGTCCGATTCTTTGTGACCCCATGGACTGCAGCCTGCCAGGCTCCTCTGTCCATGGAATTCTCCAGGCAAGAATACTGGAGTGGGTTGCCATGCCCTCCTCCAGAGGATCTTCCCAACCCAGGGATCAAAACTGGGCCCCTTCCATTGCAGGCAGATTCTTTACAGTCTGAGCCACCAGGAAGTAAATGTGATATAAACAGTAGCAAATTCAAGTTTTACTTTTTGGAACTTTCGGGAATTTTTTTCAGTATTTTCAATCCACAGTTGATTCCACAGATGCAGAATTCACAGATACAAAGGGCTGACTATGTTCTATCTTTAAAACCTTAACCAAGTTATTTTATCTTCCTAAACCCTAAAGTCTCACATCATGGAGACAATAGTACCTACCTAACACTGGTGAGGATAAAGACACCTTATACTACTAACGTCAATAAATATTAACATTTATTAGTACATTTATCAGGTACTTACACACCAATATCAGTTAGCAATTTGAGTAACTTGAGTTAATACAGGGGATGTTTTCCTAGACGACTTCCCAGGTGACACTAGTGGTAAAGAAACTGCCTGCCAATGCAGGGCACATAACAGATGCGGGTTCGACTGCTGGGTCAAGAATATCCGCTAGAGGAGGAAATGGCAACCCACTCCAGTGTTCTTGCCTGGAAAATCTATGAACAGGGGAGTCTGGCGGGCTACAGTCCATGGGGTCACAGAAGAGTTGGACACGACTGAGTGATAAAACAATGATTAAGACGACTTAACAGCATGTCATGGATGAGAACAGTTCCTCTTCCATATGGCCTAAAATGAGACTAGAGTAGCTGTTTAAATGCTACCTGTATGAGAAAGGTCTTAAAATCTCATAACCTTATTCTAGTCGACTTTCAACTCCTCTCACATTTCAAAGCACATTACTTTATACCAACTGAGCCTTGTCTCTTTAAGTCCCACGTCCCTTAAGGGCAAGAGTAACGTGCCGTACACTGCAGCCATAACTTCCACAGAGCCTGGAGAACAATCAGCAGAAATGCTATTTACTTTAAGCACACCCTCAGCCTACCCCACCAACTCCCCTGAGCACCAATGTAACCTCCCTGCAATGTTTCTGAGGGGCAAAGGTGCAGAGGAGAAGAGAATTTCAAGATAAAATTAGTCAGTTGAGTTCTACAACCACAGATCCAACCAACTGCAGATAGAAAATATTTAATGAAAAGAAATTCCAGAAAGTTCCAAAAAGCAAAGCCTGAATTTGCCATGCACTGGCAACAATTTACACAGCATTTGCATTGTATTAGGTATTATAAACAATTGAGAGATGGTTTAAAGTACACAGGACAATGTGCATAGGTTATCTGCATATAACATGCCATCTTATTAATATATAAGGGATTTAAGCATCCCAAAGATTTTGGCATCCATGGTCACAGGGCAGTAAAGGTACAGTGGACCTGGAATCAATGCCCTGCAGATACTGACGGACGACTGTATTTTCAATTACCTGAGCAGAAATCTGATTTAATCTTCTCACATTTCAGATGTAGGAACTAAAGCTCAGAGGTGTTAAGTGTCTTGCCTAAAATGGAGGCAATCAGTTAGTAGCAGAAACTGTACTGGCCCTGAACACAGGTCCTGACTCACTATTTAGGTTTTTGTCTGTACCACACTACCTCCCCTACCTCCAGGAGAAAAGACTGTAAGTACTGAACGAACTATAATATCAAGTGAATCTTGTTCTTTTTTGTTTTAAAGGAATGTAACAAGAAAACAGTAATGGCAGTTTAGGTCAATGATACTAAAAATTCTGAAGATATATAGTTTGGACTATTCTTTAAACTATCAGGTTGGTATATTAAAGTTTCAAATATGTTGATTCACAGAAATCAAAGTATTACAAAGTTGCTATAGGAAGAACTTAAGAAATCGTAGATCTTTATTTTTTTAACATAAGCAAAAGAACTAGAAAAAATCTACAAGGTCTTCTGGATGTAGGTATCTTCACCATGATCAGCAAATACAATGAAAGAACACATTTTCAGAAAAAATAAAGGGAGGGCGGGGGGAGGGATGACACAGAAAGAATCGTATTCAAACACAACCTTTACTACATACAGTTTCATTTAAGCCTGAAAGCCCTTGGTTTATTCATTCATTTGCTCACTTATTCATTCACAATATTTATTAAAGCACCTACTATGTGCCAGGAACAGGAGATGTGAATGGAAACAAGCCAGGATTCCTGCTCTTCTAAAGATTATGCTTTAGTAGAAGTCAGATGGTAACAAGCAAACACAGAAACAAGCTAATTTCAGCTGGCAATAAATTGCTACGAAGAAAATAAACAGAGATTGAGAAAAAATGAGAATTTGGAGGAGCCAAATGAGCTTTGAGGTCAAGGAAGGAGGTCTGACCTGAAGAAAGAAACGGAAGTATGAAGTCTGGCTCCAATTTCCTTCTAACCAAAACCTTGAGAATTCTAACCAGAATCTTGGGAGCAGACAGTAAATTTCTTATTTCTATTCTCCTCAGTACAAACATATGAGAATGAAAGGAATCCCAATCCCCACGTGGAATGGCCTGGTTTGGAGAAACTGTCCAAAATGAAAAGGAAACCCACAAGCAAAGAAAGCTCTGTATTCCCTTTTCTTATGAGAATGGCAGTTTCGCTGTTTCGTAACACACGAGTAGTAATGATCTGACGTGGTGGTCTTTACACAGGAAAACATTCTTTTTGACCTTTTCTAATATGAAAAGGGCAGTGGTAAGAAGGAGGAGAAATAAAGTCTATCTGGCAATGTGATGGCATATTAATTTGTAATTGCTGTTAAGCATTTTAAATACAATTTTTCAAACTCCAAAATATTGCTCGTTACAAAACACTAAAGTAGAAAAACAAAGAACAAGGGGAAATTTTTTCTAAATTTATATATTTACTGTATTACAGACCTTAATGTATTCACTCCAATTCACAAGATTTACACATGAACAAAGATTTTTCAAAGCTCTTGCCAAACAGCAAACATGCAAGTAACTACATAGCTAAGCTATTTTTCAGTGGTTTCTCCCTAGCCAAAGACCTAAAGACGAATACATTGCTCCAACATTATTACTAGGGAAAAGTAAAAATAGAGGATCAGTGAATATTTAAACTAGAAGATCCTCATTTTAAAAACAAGGAGGGCCTTCCCTGGTGGTCCAGTGGCTAACACTCTGTGCTCCCCATGCAGGGAACCTGGGTTCGATCCCTGGTCAGGGAACTAGAGCCCACAAGCTGCAATTAAGAGACTACATGCTGCAACTAAAGATCCCATGTGCCACAGCTAAGAGACGGTGTACGCAAATAAAGAAAGAAATATCTTTTAATAAATAAAGAGAAGGAAAGGGAAGCATCAGGAGGATTAATGACCACCCAGTGTCAAACAAATGGGGAAATTAAGCATCTAAACTCTCAGCCCAGGACTCCAGCGTTTTTTCAAAAGCAAGGAACAAGAATCTACTTTTCAACTAGCCCTTTTTAAACAAGATGAAACACAGAACACTTCCCTGGTGGTCCAGTGGCTAAGAATCTGCCAATCAATGCAGGGGACATGAGTTCGATCCCCAGTCCAGAGAGATCCCACAAGCCAAGGAGCAACCAATACCATGCGCCACAACTACTGAAGCCCAGCGCCCCCTAGAGCCTGCTCTCCACAAGAGGAGCCAGCGCACCACAGCTAGAGAGGAGCCCCTCCCACAACTAGAGGAATCCCGTACACAACCAAGATCTAACATAGCCAAAAACACAGAAATGAAAGAGAAATTATCACAGTAGACTGTACAGAATATAGATTTTATTTTGTAAAACTTTTTTCATCTTTATATACACATGTAGTTTTTTCATACACACGCACACAGAGTTATATATCCGTAGAGTCTGTCGGTTAAAAGGCCCCTTTCTATGGGCTGCAGTCAAAAATGTTATAAACGCTGCATTTCACACTGCCGATCTTTAAATACTTCCTTGTATTTTTATGCAGACGTTGCAATAGCAAGACTAAAAACTTCAATGGATGACCAATCCTACCTTGGAACTCTCTCCTTCAAGTCCCATTTTTGCATTCATTCAGGGCTCTACTTTTGTGCCGTTATGAATATATAACTGAAGTAACTATTAGCAGCAACTAGCAAGCACAGAAGCTCTCATTCAGCCAAAGGTGCTACAAGAATCACTGCCTGTTGGTCTCCTACGGAATTTACAGCTGGAAAAGCAGATCTTTATTACAAAAAGACACAGTATGTTCTCACTAGAGCTCAGAGGTTCAGATAGTTCTCTCCAAAAAAAGAAATAAGTATGCCACAGACTTGCCTTTGAATGTAATTTCAGGAGAAAAGCTCATTCCTAAAATATTTTCTAGTTTCTCTACATAAATTGCCTGAGGCTAACAACTAGGGAAAAAATTTAACATAGGACACAGCCATCCACTACTAACTAGGTCTAAGACTTAAAATGTGAACTGCCTTGGAAGAAGCTACACTATAATTCCAGCTAAGACACAGAAATATCACATCTCAAGATCTAAGATCATTTTTAGATGGAATATTGGGGAGAGGCAAAAGACAACGAAAGCACTGCAGAGGACAAAGACAGATAAAAGACAACGGATAAAATAAGTGAGGGTGACGAGGAGAATGTTAGAGCAAAAGGGAAACTACTCAAGCACTACACACAGTAAAAGTGTAATCCAAAATACATCACACCCTACTAGATATTTCAGCCACTGACTCAGCCAATCATGGTTTGTGCCACATGACCCCACCTCCCCTTCCACAGCTGACCAGACCAGGACTGGGCACCTTTGCCTGAGACTTCGCACAAAAAAGCCCCTAAAAAAAACAAGCTGTTGGGAGAAAAATAATAAATAAATAAATAATACCTATAAATAATAAATAAATAAATATCACAAAAAGAAACAATGAGGTTGAATTAGGGGGACTAACAAACCCAAGTTATACTGTTATTTAGTTGCTAAATCCTGTCCCCACTCTTTTGGGCCTCCATAGACTATGGCTTGCCAGGCTACTCTGTCCATGGGATCCCAAGTTATATAAAAGCAGGGATAACAGATAAAGAGACTGTGACTAAAGAAAAGAGATGCAGAGTACGGAGGAAGAAAACTAACCATGTCAAAAATGCAGAGAAAACATGTGCAGCTCCTGAAAGAGGGATGAAAAAAGATTCTTGTTTATGGCAGCTTTCTCTTCTTTCATGTGCACCCGTTCCCCAAGGTGGGGGAAAAATACCCTAAGACACAAATAAATTATTAAAAGGGTTTACATCATTTTTTTCCCACATTAAAAAAGAACTTATCACTGAAAAGTCTGAGTTAGAAGAATCCCTGGAATCAGACCAATTCTCTATTTGAAAGATGAGGAAGCTGAAAACCACAAAGGAAACTAAGGTCATACAGAGTGACAGACCCAGGACAAGAATCAAGGTCTCCTATCTCCACAGTCATTATTCTGTCCTATACACAGCACTAAATGACAACACCAACAGAGAAATATTTTTTCCTAAAAACAAGTATTTCTGCCACACATTTCTAAATGAATAAGAAATCTTTATGTGCACTATGCCATCTCCCACAGTTTAAATATGTTTTTCACGTATTTACTCTAAGGTTCTCTGATATCCTGATGAAATACATTCAGCAGATTTCTCCTTAAGTAATTTTTTTTCATGCATGTGTCTCTCAAGACATTACACAAAATTCACCTTGCTCCACTGGCTTTTCCCCCACAGTAACCATACATTCAAAAATAGCTTAATGTAGAGAACTTATTTCAGACTGCACAGTATTTGAACTCAAAGTAGTACAGAACACACATTTTAAATGAAAACAATTTCAACAAAGGATCATAAAGATTTCCATGAGGAAAAACTCAACACCTATGTCGGTAAAATTCAGGAGAAAACAGTGCAAGAACAATCATAACTAAAGAAGGACTAATGTGAAATGCTTCCAATCATTTCTTATAAAATGTATTGCTAACATTGGATTTATCCTGAGAACAAACACTACAACTTGGAAACAAAAAGCCCAAAAGTGAAAATTACTAAAGCCCCAGGTTAAGGACTGCAGAACACCTAGATGCTTATTCTGCCAAAACACTTAAGCTCCTCCAAGAATCCCCTACAGAACACAGGGGGGGATGGGGGTGGGGTGAGTAAGTCCTCATATCTAAAGCGAACCCACAAAAAGCAGAGTCATCAATTTTCCAAGAATGTTCTCAGCCATCTTAAAACGGCGGAAATTGAAAACACAGCACATTTTAAAGAATCCTTTACTTAGGTTTAAGGTGAACAAGATATATAAAGTGAAGCATATACAACCCAGAGTGCCAGTGATTAAACAAGGAGAACACAAAATTCACCAATCTAGGGGCCACTTCAGAATAGCTAATGTAATTATCACACTCAAAGAATTTTTCCAAGTGAAGAATTTGTGGCGTTGTAAGCGTATTATTTCTTATTCTAGCAACTTAGAGATGTGTACTGTTACGGCCATTTGATTGGTGAGAAAATGCAGGCTTAGAGCCTTAATTAACCAAGGTCACTAAAGCCAGGCAGTGAGTCGATCAGTCTTGGAAGCCAGGCTGTTTTAATAGGGCTTGCGAGATTATAAGCCACAGTCGACATAGCCGTTTAAATTCATCCTTACCAGTCACCCAGCAGCTGAGTTTTGGAGACGGAATTTAAAAAGGGCATCTGACTTTCTCTCTCAAAGTAGAACAGAACTGAGCTGTCAGAAACAGAAAAAGAAGTGAGTGCGGCTGCCGCGCGGGCGCTCCAACCCTGCAGCTCAGGTCCGTCGCTCCCCGGCGCCAGCGGCCACGGGACCCAGCCCGCCCCACTCGGATCACGCAGCCCGAGCCACGCTCGGTTCTCTGCCCGGGGCCCTGGGGCCGCGGTTGTCAGACCTGGAGCGGCAGGGACAAAGACCCTCCTCGGCCGTGGCCGGGAGCTGCGAGTCAGCGCTGGAGCGGGGTCTTCGCGGACGCCCCGCGGCAGCGGCCCCGATGGGGCGGGGGACGGGGCACGGCGGAGGAGAGGCGGCCCCCGGCCCGAGGGGCTCCGGCAGAGACGCGAGCGGGATGGACAGAGACGCCTCCAACCGCGGCTTCCCTCTCGCCCCCTCCTCATTACCTTGCCTTGTGGGCTTCACGTCTCTGTCGCCGACGCCGACTGGCTTCCGAGCTGGGGCGGCGCAAAGAAAGCCGATTAGCGGGCGTCAGCTGCGTCCTGCCCTCACGAAGCAGCCTCCAGGTGGGGATGAAGAAAGGCCTGAGCTGGGAATCAGCAACAAGGTTGGCTCCCGGCTTGTGGGGATTTTACTCCTCTTGTCCCTCACACTCCGCTTCCGCTCCGCCTCCTTGCCCGGCCCTTCCCCTGCTTGGAGACCTGCGGCCCGTAGCGCGACGCATTGTGGGGGATGTAGTCCAGGAATGCGGAAGACGCGGCACGTGCCTCAAAACGGCTGGCACCTACTCAGGGTCAGGAGACGCCGTTGCGTGGCAACCAGAGGGGGCTGCCAGCTCCTTCCTGAGAATTGGAAGGCGAGCTTCGCGGAGGCTTACTCTCTGGTTTAATTCGCTGCAAGCACTGAAGAGAGAGCGTGGGCGTCTCACTCACACTCTCCAGCTGGGAACCAACAATTACACGCCGTTGGCTTGAGGCAGAGGGCTTAGTAGTGATTAAAAGTGTACTACTGGCAAGAATGCCCGTTATTGCCCCTGAATGTCCTTAGCCAATGGAGTAAGGGGAAAAAAAGACTAAGAACAGGAACAAAGTCGTTATTTTTCATAGATATGTATTGGCAAATCCAAAAGAATCTGCAGATAAATTATTACGATGAATGAATTTAACAAGATTAATAGAAAAATAGTATCTTTCAAAAATAATACTTTTTTCTATAGTCTAGGGGAAAAGGCTAAGGAGATCAATCAAATCACCAATCCTAAGGAAATCAGTCCTGAATATTCATTGGAAGGACTGATGTTGAAGCTGAAACTCAAATACTTTGGCCACCTGATGCGAAGAACTGACTCATTTGAAAAGTTCCTGATGCTGGGAAAGATTGAAGGCAGGAGGAGAAGGGGACAGAGGATGAGATGGTTGGATGGCATCACCGACTTGATGGACATGAGTTTGAGCAAGCTCCAGGAGTTGGTGATGGACAGGAAAGCCTGGCATGCTGCAGATCGTGGGGTCGCAGAGTCGGACACGACTGAGCGACTGAACTGAACTGAGGGAAAAAGTTAGAAATTTTAAATTAGAGTATTTGAAGCTTACAGTACCTTCAAATAAATATCAAATATCTAGAAATAAATCAAAAAGTGCAAGACCTATATGAAGAAAACATTTTTAAAACACTGAAGATGACCTAAACCAATAAGAGATAATAGTGTTCACAGACTGCAAGATTCAGTATTGGAAGATGTCAAATCTCCCCATATTTATCTATGGATCCAGTGGAATTTCAGATAAACTTCAGTAAGTTGGGGGGGGGTGAGAGAAACTTAACGAGCTAATCTAAAATGTTATGGAAAAGCAAAGACAAGTATATATGAAATATGAGAAAGAGGAAGAAGTAAAAGAAAGACCAGGAGGAGGAAGATGTGCAACCAGATATCGAGCTTTCTTATAAAGCCATAGTCATTAAGGCAGTGTGATATTGGATCAGGAGTGCACCAATAGACCAATCAGACTGAGTAAAGAGCCCACGGATGCCCTACTGTCCCCACATGAGTCTGAGTCTGCTAGCACCTCCCCTAGGAGACAGTTGCTGTTGGCCAGCCCCTGCTATTAAAAAAATAAAGAGTGCAGAAAGTCTCATCTGTACATGGAAATTTGACTTATGTTGTCATGAGTCAAGGCTATGGTTTTTCCTGTGGTCATGTATGGATGTGAGAGTTGGACTGTGAAGAAAGCTGAGCACCGAAGAATTGATGCTTTTGAACTGTGGTGTTAGAGAAGACTCTTGAGAGTCCCTTGGACTGCAAGGAGATCCAACCAGTCCATTCTGAAGGAGATCAACCCTGGGATTTCTTTGGAAGGAATGATGCTAAAGATGAAACTTCAGTACTTTGGCCACCTCATGCGAAGAGTTGACTCACTGGAAAAGACTCTGATGCTGGGAGGGATTGGGAGCAGGAGGAGAAGGGGACGACCGAGGATGAGATGGCTGGATGGCATCACTGACTCGATGAAAAGCACTAAAATATAATTGAAAAACTAATAAATTAACTACATTAATATTTAAGACTTGATTTCATCAAATGACACCATTAAAAGAGCTAAAAAGCAAGCCTCAGAGTCAAATAAATGACAAGATTATGCTGTACAGCTTAAATTTATACAGAGCCATATGTCAATTATATTTCAGTAAGCTTAAGCAAATCTCAGAGTCAAATAAGAAATTACAATATTGCATTGTATATCTCAACAGTTATCTCTCAATGAAGCTGAAAAGACATTTACAGCATGTAGAAACAAGAGAAATCTTATACCCGGGATATATAAAGAACTACAATCATAAGAAAAAGATTTGAACAGGCACATTACTAAGGAAGAAATCCAAATAGCCAGTAAACATGTGAAAAGTGTCAATCTCATAAGGGAAAAGGAAATGGGAACCACAGCAAAATAATACTACGCCACCCACCAGAATGGCTAAAATGAAAGAGACTGACAATTACAAGTTGGCTAGAAGTGGAGAAACAGGAATTTTCATTTACTACAGGGAGAGTAAATTAAAAGAGCAGTTTGGAAAAGTTGTTTGACCTTATCAACTGAAGTTGAACACAGGCCCACACGTGACCAAGCATATCACTTCCTGGTATATACCATGAGAAAGGGTCATCTGCACCAAGATACATGTGCCAGAATGTTACCAGCAGTGCTGCTGTTACAGCTAAAAACTGTCAGCAACCCCATGTCCTCTATCAACATAAAAATGGACAAATTGTCATATGATAATAGAATATGATAAAGAAATGAATAAACTACATGCAATAATATCGCTGATCTTAAAAATATGTTAAGAAACCGCTCGCAAAATAATACATACTATGTTATTCCATTTTTATAAAGTTCAAAAACATGAGTAAAGAATGCGTAGGGACTTCTCTGGTAGCACAGTGAATAAGAATCTGCCTGCCAATGCAGGGAACTCGGATTCGATCCCTTGCCAGGTAGATTCCACCTGCTTCGGAGCAACTAAGCCTGTATGCCACAGTTACTGAGCCCTCACTCTAGAACCTGTAAACCACAACTACTGAAGCCCATGCGCCCTAGAACCCCGTGCTCTGCAACAAGAGAAGCCAATGCAGTGAGCAGGCTGCTCGCCGCAGCCAAGTGTAGCCCCTGCTCCCTGCAACTGGAGAAAGCCCAAGCAAAGCAACGAAAATAAAGCAGAGCAAAAGAATAAATAAAATTATAAAATTTTAAAGTAAAGACTAAAAATGTTTTTTTAATGAAAGAATGCATCCTTAGGTGCTGAAACAGTAAAGAAGAACTAGGCAATAGTTACCATAAAAAAGGAGGTTGGAGATTTCTCTGGTGGTCCAGTAATTAAAGACTGCGTGCCTCCACTGCAGGGGCGTCTAGGAAAAAAAAAAGGAGGTTAATGGCTACCTCTAGGACAGAAGGTACTTTGTGGGGAAGGGGTTAAGACTGGGAATTCTCTTATGGAAGGGGGAAGGGAGAGAAGGTAAATAAACAAAAAGGCACAGCAGAATGTGATACCTGTTATGATGGTTTAGCCACTAAGTCGTGTCTGACTCTTGCAACCCCATGGACAGTAGCCCACCAGGCTCCTCTGTCCATGAGATTTCCCAGGCAAGAATACTAAAGTGTGTTGCCATTTCCTTCTCCAAGTGATCTTCCCCACCCCAGAATCTAACCGGGGTCTCCTGCATTGCTATCTGTAGAGAAAAAAACATATTTTGTTTGAGGAAAAAACACTTCCATCTGAGTGCGAAAAGTCTGTTCAGTAACCAGGTACAAATGAGAAGGAGCAATGCAGGTCATGTATACAAAACACAAGATACCTGGATACAGATTACCTGAACTGTCCAGTACAATAGCCATTATATCCATTTCCTATATTAGGTTGTGAACACATTACTATTCACTGTTTCCCAATACTGGTAGAAGGCGCTTGGTAAATATATGATGAATAAATAACTCTTCCCACTGGCCTCATACACAACTCTCTGGACACCTGGATGCCTCATACACAAACCACTGTACATATATATTTAATAACAGCTATTTGAAAGAGGTTTCCCTGGCCAAAAAGATTCATCTACTATTATTTTCAAGATTTCTCATCACCTCCATTGTATCCCACATCTTGGTAGACAAATTAATTTGGAAGGTTGAAAATAATAATTATTATTATATTTTATAGCCCTTTACAACTTAGAAATAATTTTCTTAGAGGTAGTGGGATGTATTGCCAAATTCTGCCCACTCTTCTGTCAAAGAGAGACCTAGAGTCAAAAGAATGTAATCAGTTGCTCAAATAAATTTGATCAGAATTGAAACCATTCCTTCTTGAAGTCAAAGGAAAACCATAGCCAACTAGTTCTTGACCTCAGTTTGGAAAGTGCCTCATTAGCAATATAATAGATGGTGGTATTTAGTAACTAAGTCGACTCTTGTAACCCCATGGACCATAGCCCACCAGGCTCCTCTGTCCATGGGATTTCCCAGGCAAGAATACTGGAGTGCACTACCACTTCCTTCTCCAGGGGATCTTCCCAATCCAGGGACCAAACCCACATCTCCTACATTGGCAGGCAGGCTCTTTACCTCTGCTGCCACCAGGGAAGCCCATGTAACAGGTAAGAAGGTAGTTTATTCCTAAAATACGTTGCTCGTCATATCACGTTAACAACAAAAGTAGACTTTTCCGAGGTTAATTGTGTTGTCTCTGAGGAAAGGAGTGAGAAACTAAACTAGGAGAAGGAGTTGGAATTGGAGTACCTAATTCTACGCTCATATATGAGGCAGAGCATGACACAGCTTGGGCCTGAAGTATTGCTCAGCTCTGCTGAAACCATGAAAAGGACTCTGGGCTAAACCTGTGGGGAAATGGTGGCTCTCTGCTGAGTTTGAAATGCGGACAGCAAGATGAGGGAGAGACAGGTCAGAAATGAAGAAGCCTCCCTGAAGGACGCCATTGTTGGGAAGGCCTAAACCTGGAAGCAGCTTCCGCTGGGCTTTGAGGGGGTACATTCAAGTTAACAGAATCTTCGTTCCTTCCACGTTGTGGTAAGTTTCTGTGGTGTGCCTAACCTTTTATGGACAATTCTACTTTTCCACACAGTGTTCCAAAGGGTTTGGTCTGGGGAGTCTGACAGGCTAGGGAAGAGAACCCTGAAGCTGCCCCTCTTCTTTGGGGCCTGGGAATGCAGGAGGAGCCTACTAACCACAGGAAGAGCTCCTAATCAAAAATGTAATAAACAGTTTGGCCAACAAAGGGGATTTTTTAAAATATACAATATGGTATGTTTTTTATTTAAGAATGTGTCTTTGTATATGTATATATCATTTAACATTGTGTAAAAAATATCAAAATAAAAACAACGTTTTGGCTTTTTAAATTTTATGTGGGAGTACAGTTAATTAATGTTGTGTTAGTTTCAGGTGTGCAGTTATACATAGTGATTCAGTTATACATATAATGTGTCTATTCTTTATCAAATTATTTTCCCATATACGTTATTACAGAGTATTGAGCAGAGTTCCCTGTATACAGTAGATCCTCATTTGTTGTCTATTTTAAAGATATCAGTGTGAACATGCAAGACAGGTATTTTAATTGTCTACCCCTAAGCGACAGAGGATGAGATGGCTGGATGGCATCACTGACTCGATGGATGTGAGTCTGAGTGAACTCCGGGAGTTGCTGCGCTTCATGGGGTCACAAAGAGTCGGATACGACTGAGCGACTGAACTGAACTGAACTGAAGCTACATGGCAAATAGATGGAGAAACAGTGGAAACAGTGACAGACTTTATTTTGGGGGGCTCCAAAATCACTGCAGATGGTGACTGCAGCCATGAAATTAAAAGACACTTAATCCTTGGAAGAAAAGTTATGACCAATTTGAAAAGTGAAAGTGAAGGTGCTCAGTCATGTCCGACTCTTTGTGACCCCGTGGGCTGTAGCCTACCAGGATTCTCCATCCATGGGATTTTCCAGGCAAGAATACTGGAGCGGATTGCCATTTCCTTCTCCAGGAGATCTTTCCAACCCAGGGATTGAACTCAGGTCTCCCACATTGTAGGCAGACGCTTTACCATCTGAGCCACCTAGACAGCATATTAAAAAGCTGTCTTACTCTGCCAACAAAGGTCCATCTAGTCAAGTCTATGGTTTTTCCAGTAGTCATGTACGGATCTGAGAGTTGGACTATAAAGAAAGCTGAGCACCAAAGAATTGATGCTTTTGAACTGTGGTGTTGGAGAAGACTCTTGAGAGTCCTTTGGACAGCAAGGAGATCCAACCAGTCCATCCTAAAGGAAGTCAGTCCTGAATATTCATTGGAAAGACTGATGTTGAAGCTGAAACGCCAATACTTTGGCCACCTGATGCAAAGAACTGACTCATTGGAAAAGACCCTGATGCTGGGAAAGATTGTAGGCGAGAGGAGAAGGGAACAACAGAGGATGAGATGGTTGGATGGCATCACCGACTCAATGGACATGAATTTGAATAAACTCCAGGAGTTGGTAATGGACAGGGAGGCCTGGCATGCTGCAGTCCGTGGGGTCAAAAAGAGTCGGACACGACTGAGCAACTGAACTGAACTGAAGCTAAAAACCCATCATATATTGCCTTATTCAAATTTAGGCCTTCCTTTATGGAAAGCACATCTTATTTCTTTAAACTCCCATATGTAAACTGCAAAAATGCGAAGATGAACATTCAAAATACCAAGATCATAATGACGATTATATCTCCCAGCAAGTGCTCATACACACTCAGGAAGATGGATTTTAACCTTTCACACCAAAATGTACAAATATGTATCTTTTTTTTGGGGGGGGGGGTGCTAACTTGCCTAACCACAAAATTACCTATATTTTGTCCATTATTATAAAATTCAAAATAATGACCTCATTAAAGTAAATCAATTGATGAATGCTATTGCATTCAAGGCTCATTAGTATACATTTTTCCACATAAGGAGCTAGATTTAGAAACTGAACCCTCCAAATATTCTAAATTAGATAAAATGGATTCTATTTTTAATAACTATGTTTGATAAATCCCAAGGATTAAGCCACTTTCCTTGGCTATGTCTTAGTTTATCCATTTGTTAAAAAAAATGTTTAGGTATCTCTCTACATACACTTACTCAAATAGATTATGAAATCTTGTCAGTCAAGATTTATGACATTGCAAATTTGAAGAAAAGATGTGATATGGTGTAGAGCTGTATTAATATTTTGGTCTAAGCATTATCCAATTTTATTGTATTTTAATTCTTACAATCCCAAGAGCTTTGTCTGTCATAAGTTACATTTTAACATGTTCTGTAAAATTCACACATTCCAATACATTTCCCACTGTACACTACTCAGATCAATCCTTTAGCAGAACAGATAGATGCAGCCTGGAAACACTAGTCCCTGTCGAATTCATCTACTTCCACCCACATTCTGTCAGCCATCTCTCTCAGATTCCATAAAAAGTGAGAGGGAGGCTTCCCTAGTGGGAACCATTTCAAGACAACACTGCAGGCTTGAGAGAGTAAATAAAGTGTTACTGAGATTATCTGGGCTGTACTGCATGTGACTGAGCCCCATTAAGTCATCTTTATAAACTCCTAAGATTCTGGGGAGTGGATGCAGAGAGCCACTGTTTTCAGGTACCCAAGTAAGAAAGTTTGCTTCTTAAAACTGCCGCCTACAAATCTGGAGTGATTGGCCCCTATCTTCAGTCTCTCTTTGCCCTCCGTTCAGGAGATCCTGTTTGGGATTTCACATAGAACTCTCGGAGTTTTGAACCAACAACAGATGTGGTTCCTGGGGGAGGCTGCGGTGACTGGAGTGAGTCATCACCACATGATTCTGCTCCACCTGCCTCTCATTCTGCTGAAACAGAAATCAAGCCCTGAGTCTTTGGCGTGGGAGCACTGACTCCAAGATCTAGACTACCAGAGAACTAACCCTGCTGCTGCTGCTGCTAAGTCGCTTCAGTCATGTCCAACTCTGTGCGACCCTATAGACAGCAGCCCATCAGGCTCCCCAGTCCATGGGATTTTACAGGCAAGAGTACTGGAGTTGGGGTGCCATTGCCTTCTCCAGAACTAACCCTAGGAAGTATCAAATACTGAGAATTCACACAAAGGAAACCACTTGAACACAAGACCCCACATCACTCAACCACCAGTAGTAGCACTCTGTGCAGGATGCCTCATCTAAACAACAAAGGAAACAAAAATACAAACCCAATCATCAGCAGACAGGATTACCACCTCACTCAGCCTTGCCCATCAGAGGAAAAACAAACAAATAAACAAAATTAAAAAAAAAAAGCTCAGCGCAAATCTCACCGTATACACAAACCACTGGACCAATCTTAGGAGGGCAGAAACCAAAAAGAAGAGAGAACTCAGCCTTGAAGCCTGGGAAAAGGAGACCTCAAACATGATAACTTAAAAAAAATAATAATGAAAAGGCAGAGAAATACTGCCCAAATGAAGAAACAAATTAGAAACAGAAGTCCAAATAAATGAAGAAGAAATAGGTAAACTATCTGAAAAAAATTCAGAATAATGATAGTAAAGGTGATAGAAAACCCTGAAAACAAAATGGAGAAAATACAAGAATCAATTAACAAAGACCTAGAAGAATTAAAGAATACAGAGACAAACAACATAATTACTGAAATTAAAAATACTCTGAAAGGAATCAATAGTGGAATATCTGAAGCAGAAGAATGAATCAGTGAGCTGCAAGATAAAATGGTGGAAATAACTTCTAAAGAGCAGAATAAAGTAAAAAGAGTGAAAAGAACTGAGGATAGCCTCAGGGACTTCTGGGACAATATCAAACGCACCATCATTCGAATTATAGGGGTCCCAGAAGAAAAAGAGAAAAAGAAAGGGAATGAGAAAATTGTTGAAGAGACTATAGTTGAAAATTTCCCCAACATGAAAAAGGAAATAGTCAATCAAGTCCAAGAGACATAAAGAGTCCCATACCGGATAAACCCCAGGAGAAACACACCAAGACACATACTAATCAAACTAACAAAGACTAAACACAAAGAAAGAATATTAAAAGCAGCAAGGGAGAAGCAACAAGTAACATGTAAGGGAAAACCCATACGTTTAACAGATGATCTTTCAACAAAAACTCTACAGGCCAGAAGGGAATGGCAGGATATATTTAAAGCACTGAAAGGGAAAAATCTACAACCAAGATTATTGTACCCAGCAAGGATCTCATTCAAAGCTGATGGAGAAATAAGCTTTTCAGACAAGCAAAAGTTAAAAGAATTCAGTACCACCAAACCAGTTTTACAACAAATGTTAAAGGGACCTAAATAGTCAAGAAATACAAGGGAAGAAAAAAGAGCTACAAAATCAACCCCAGACAATTAAGAAAATGGCAATGGGAACATATATATCAATGATTACTTTACATGTAAACGGATTAAATGTTCCAAGCAAAAGACACAGACTGGCTGAATGGATACAAAAACAAGACCCATATGTATGCTGTTTATAAGAAACACACTTCAGACCTCAAGACGCATATAGACTGTAAGTAAGAGGATGGAAAAACATACTCCATGCAAATGGGAAGCAAAAAAACAGAAAGCTGGAGTAGCAGTCATCATATCAGACAAAATAGATTAAAGAAGATTACAAGAGATAAGGAAGGATACCACATAATGATCAAGGGGTCAATCAAAGAGGAAGACATAACAACTGTAAATATATATGCACCCAGCATAGGACCACCTCAATACATAATACAAACACTAACAGACATAAAAGGAAAATTGACAGTAACACAATAATAATAAGAGACTTTAACACCCCACTCACACCAATGGGTGGATCATCAAAATGGAAAATTAATAAGGAAACACAAGTCTTAATGATACATTAGATGAGGTGGATCTCATTGATATCTTCAGGACATTTCATCCAAATGCAGAAGAATACACCTTCTTCTCAAGTACACGTGGGTCATTCTCCACATCTTGGGTCACAAATCAAACCTCAATAAATTTAAGAAAGTTGAAATCATATCAAGCATCTTCTCTGACCACAACGCTATGAGCTTAGATATCAATTACAAGAAAAAAAAACTGTAAGAAACACAAACATATGGAGATTAAACAATACATTTCTAAATAACTAGCAAGTTACTGAGGAAATCAAAAGGGAAATCAAAAAATTTCTAGAAACAAATGACAATGAAAACATTAGAACTCAAAACCTATGGGACGCAGCAAAAGCAGTTCTAAAAGGAAAATTTATAGCAATACAATCCTAGCTCATAACTGGAAAAAGAAGAACGAAAAACCCAAAAATTTGTAGAAGGAAAGAAATCATAAAGATTCAAGCAGAAATAAATAAAAAGAAAGAAACCATAGTAAAGATTAATAAAACTAAAAGCTGGTTTTTTGAGAAGATAAACAAAATTGACAAACCTTTGGCCAGACTCATCAAGAAAAAAAGAATAATCAAATCAACAAAATTAGAAATGAAAAAGGAGAGGTTACAACAGACAGTGCAGAAATACAAAGAATTCTAAGAGACTATCATGAACAACTATATGGCAATAAAATGGATAACCTGGAATAAATGGACGGATTCTTAGAAAAGTTCAATCTTCCAAGACTGAACCAGGAAGAAATATAAATTATGAACAACCCTATTACAAGCACTGAAATTAAAGCTGTGATCAAAAATTTCCCAAAAAACAAAAGCCTAAGACCAGATGACTTCACAGATTTCTATCAAACATTTAGAGAAGAGTTGATGCCTATCCTTCTAAAACTCTTTCAAAAAATTGCAGAGAAGGAACACTTTCAACCTCATTCTACAAGGCCATCATCACCCTGATACCAAAACCAGACAAAGACAACACAAAAAAAGAAAACTACAGGCCAATATCACTGATGAACATAGATGCAAAAAATCCTCAACAAAATTTTACCAAACAGAATTCAGCAACACATCAAAAGTTCATACACCATGATCAAGTTGGTTTTATTCCAGGGATGCAAGGATTCTTCAATATACACAAATCAATCAATATGATACACCATATTAAAAAACTGAAAGGTAAAAACCATATGATAATCTCAATAGACGCAGAAAAAGCCTTTGACAAAATTCAGCACCCATTTATGATTAGAACTCTTCAAAAAATGGGCATAGAAGGAACCTACCTCAACATAGTAAGGCCATATATGATAATCCTACACCAAACATTCTCAATGGTGAAAAACTGAAAGCATCCCCCCTAAGATCAGGAACAAGACAAGGGTCCCCCTTTCCCCTTTTATTCAACATAGTTCTGGAAGTCCTAGCTCCAGCATCAGAGAAGAAAAAGAAATAAAAGAAAGCCAGATCAGAAAAGAAGAGGTAAAGCTCTCACTGTTTGCAGATGACATGATACTGTACATAGAAAATCTGTTTCTGTTACTGAAAAATTATGAGAGCAATTTTTGCAACAGAAAATTATGAGAGCTAGTCAGTGAAATTAGCAAAATTGCTGGATATAAAATCAATACACAGAAATCACTTGCATTTCTATATACTAACTGAAAAATCAGAAAGAGAAATTAAGGAATCAATCTCAGTCACCATTGCAACAAAAAGAATTGAATATCTAGGAATAAACTTACTGAAGAGACAAAAGAACTGTACACAGAAAATTGTAAGACACTAATGAAAGAAATAAAAGATGATATAAACAGTCCATGTTCCTGGGCAGGAAGAATCAATATTGTGAAGATGACTACACTGCCAAATGCAATCTACAGATTCAGTGCAATCCCTATCAAATTACCAGTGACATTTTTCACAGAACTAGAACAAAAACTTTCGCAATTCATATGGAAACACAAAAGACCCAGAACAGCCAAAGCAGTCTTGAGAAAGAAGAATGGAGATGGAGGAATCAACCTTCCTGATTTCAGATTATTCTACAAAGCTACAGTCATCAAGATAGTATAGTACTGACACAAAAACAGAAGCATAGACCAATGGAACAAGACAGAAAGGCCGGAAAAAAACCTGTGGACCTATGAGAACCATATATTTGACAAAGGAGGCAAGAATATTCAGTGGGGCAAAGACAGCCTCTTCAATAATTGGTGCTGGGAAAACTGGACAGCAACATGTAAAAGAATGAAATTAGAACACTTCCTAACACCATACACAAAGAAAAACTCAAAATGGATTAAAGTCCTAAATGTAAGACCAGAAAGTATAAAACTCTTAGAGGAAAAAATAGGCAGAACACTTGATGATATAAATCAAAGCTAGATCCTCTATAACCCACCTCCTAGAGTAATGGAAATAAAAACCAAAGTAAACAAGTGGGTCATGATTAAACTTAAAAGCTTTTGCCTAGCAAAGGAAACTATAAGCAAGGTGAAAAGACAGCCCTCAGAATGGAAGAAAATAATAGCAACTGACAAAGGATTAATTTCCAAAATATACAAGCAACTCAAACAACTCTATACCAGAAGAACAAACAACCCAATCAAAGAGTGGGGAAAAGACCTAAACATACATTTCTCCAAAGAAGGCATAGAGATGGCTAACAAACACATGAAAAGATGCTCAGCATCACTCATTATTAGCAAAAAGCAAATCAAAACCGCAATATCACCTAACCTCACACTGGTCAGAATCCCCATCATCAAATAGTCTACAAATAATAAATGCTGGAGAGGGTGTGGAGAAAAGGGAATGCTCTTGCACTGCTGGTGGGAATGTAAATTGATATAGCCACTATGAAAAACGGTATGGAGATTCCTTAAAAAACTAGGAATAGAACCACCATATAACCCAGCAATCCCACTTCTAGGCATATATCCTAAGGAAACCAAAATTGAAAAAGACACATGTATCCCATTGTTCACTGAAGCACTATTTACAATATCTAGAACACAGAAGCAACCTAGATGTTCATCAACAGATGAATGGAGAAAGAAGTTGTGGTACAAAATACACAATGGAATATTACTCAGCCATAAAAAGGAATGCATTTGAGTCAGTTTTAATGAGGTGGATGAACCTAGAAGCTATTATACAGAGTGAAAGTCAGAAAAAGAAAGATAAATATTGTATTCTAATGCATATATACAGAATCTACAAAAGTGGTACTGAAGAATTTACTTACAGGGCAACAATGGAGAAACAGACACAGAGAATAGACTTTATGGACATGGGGATAGGGGAGGAGAGGGTGAGATGTATGGAAAGAGTAACATGGAAACTTACATTACCATATGTAAAATAGATAGCCAACGGGAGTTTGCTGTATGGCTGAGAAACTCAAACAGAGGCTCTGTATCAACCTGGAGGGGTGGGATGGGGAGGGAGACTGGAGGAGGTACGAAAGGGAGGGGATATATGTATACCTATTGCTGATTCAGGTTGAAGTTTGCCAGAAAACAACAAAATTCTGTAAAGCAATGATCCTTCAACAACAAAAAAAAATTTTTTTAAGTGAGAGGGAGGGAAAGAAGAAAAAGACTATTTAATGCAGGCATTAACCAGTCTCTCCTCTTTTCCTGCCTCCCCACTCCTATGGCTGATGATAACAAACCGGGCATGCACTCTGTTACCATAAAAATAACCTTATTCATTCAATCATTTCATCAACAGGTATTTATGGAGCACTAACTGCCCACTTTATACCCAGTGCCTTGGAGAATACATGGCAAGCACAAAACAGGCCTGCAAATAATGATTTTATGAGGAGGTTGGACAAACAAGTTAACAAGGAAAGCATATCATATTACTAAATGATATGATACCAGGAATAAGTGTTATAAAAATTTAGGGTGACATAAAGTCTATAATGTGTTTAACTCAACCAGATGGTAGATGTGTAAAGTTTAATCATAAAAGGACTTAATTAACTTTTAAACTCTATTCTTCTCTTACTGTGAGAGTTGAAAACACATAACCCAGCGTCCGAGGCCAGTGGCGGCCGGGAGGAGACACCCCATGTCCGAGGTCAGGGGCGGCCAGGAGAAGCCACCTCGTGCCCAGGCCAGGGGCGGTGACCCTGAGGAGCCACCCCGAGCACGAGGCCAGGGGCGGCAGCTAGGAGGAGCCACCCACACCCAAGTCCAGGGCCGGTGGTTGGGAGGAGCAACCCAAGGAGCAGTGGCTGAGCAGGCACAGGAGGGCCTAGAGGAGCCATCCCACGTTGAAGGTCAGGAATGGCAGCGGTAAGAAGATACCCCTCATCCAAGGTAATGAGCAGTGACTGTGCTTTGCTGGAGCAGCCGTGAAGAGATACCCCACGCCCAACGTAAGAGAAAGCCAAGTAAGATGGTAGGTGTTGCAAGAGGGCATCAGAGGGCAGACACACTAAAGTCATACTCACAGAAAACTAGTCAATCTAATCACACTAGGACCATAGCCTTGTCTAACTCAATGAAACCAAGCCATGCCTGCGGGGTGACCCAAGACGGGTGGGTCATGGTGGAGAGGTCTGACAGAATGTGGTCCACTGGAGAAGGGAATGGCAAGCCACTTCAGTATTCTTGCCTTGAGAACCCCATGAATAGTAGGAAAAGGCAAAATGATATGATACTGAAAGAGAAACTCCCCAGGTCATTAGGTGCCCAATATGCTACTGGAGATCAGTGGAGAAATAACTCCAGAAAGAATGAAGAGATGGAGCCAAAGCAAAAACAACACCCAGCTGCGGATGTGGCTGGTGATAGAAGTAAGATCCAATGCTGTAAAGAGCAATATTGCATAGGAACCTGGAATGTCAGGTCCATGAATCAAGGCAAATTGGAAGTGGTCAAACAAGAGATGGCAAGAGTGAACGTTGACATTGTAGAAATCAGCAAACTAAAATGGACTGGAATGGGTGAATTTAACTCAGATGACCATTATATCTACTACTGTGGGCAGGAATCCCCCAGAGGAAATGGAGTAGCCATCATGGTCAACAAAAGAGTCCAAAATGCAGTACTTGGATGCAATCTCAAAAACGACAGAATGATCTCTGTTCATCTCCAAGGCAAACCATTCAATATCACAGTTATCCAAGTCTGTGCCCCAACCAGTAATGCTGAAGAAACTGAAGTTGAACGGTTTTATGAAGACCTGCAAGACCTTTTAGAACTAACACCCAAAAAAGATGTCCTTTTCATTATGGGGGACTGGAATGCAGAAGTAGGAAGTCAAGAAACACCGGGAGTAACAGGCAAATTTGGCCTTGGATTGTGGAATGAAGCAGGGCAAAGACTATTATAGAGTTTTACCAAGAAAATGCACTGGTCATAGCAAACACCCTCTTCCAACAACACAAGAGAAGACTCTACACATGGACATCACCAGATGGTCAACACCGAAATCAGATTGATTATATTCTTTGCAGCCAAAGATGGAGAAGCTCTATACAGTCAGCAAAAACAAGACCAGGAGCTGACTGTGGCTCAGATCATGAACTCCTTATTACCAAATTCAGACTCAAATTGAAGAAAGTAGGGAAAACCGCTAGACCATTCAGGTATGACCTAAATCAAATCCCTTATGATTATACAGTGGAAGTGAGAAATAGATTTAAGGGCCTAGATCTGATAGATAGAGTGCCTGATGAACTATGGAATGAGGTTCGTGACATTGTACAGGAGACAGGGATCAAGACCATCCCCATGGGAAAGAAATGTAAAAGAGCACAATGGCTGTCTGCGAAGGCCTTACAAATAGCTGTGAAAAGAAGAGAGGCGAAAAGCAAAGGAGAAAAGGAAAGATATAAGCATCTGAATGCAGAGTTCCAAAGAATAGCAAGAAGAGATAAGAAAGCCTTCTTCAGCGATCAATGCAAAGAAATAGAGGAAAACAACGGAATGGGAAAGACTAGAGATCTCTTAAAGAAAATTAGAGATACCAAGGGAACATTTCATGCAAAGATGGGCTCGATAAAGGACAGAAATGGTATAGACCTAACAGAAGCAGAAGATATTAAGAAGAGGTGGCAAGAATACATGGAAGAACTGTACAAAAGATCTTCACGACCTGGATAATCATGATGATGTGATCACTAATCTAGAGCCAGACATCTTGGAATGTGAAGTCAAGTGGGCCTTAGAAAGCATCACTACGAACAAAGCTAGTGGAGGTGATGGAATTCCAGTGGAGCTATTTCAAATCCTGAAAGATGATGCTGTCAAAGTGCTGCACTCAATATGCCAGCAAATTTGAAAAACTCAGCAGTGGCCACAGGACTGGAAAACGTCAGTTTTCATTCCAATCCCAAAGAAAGGCAATGCCAAGGAATGCTCAAACTACCGCACAATTGCACTCATCTCACATGCTAGTAAGTAATGCTCAAAATTCTCCAAGCCAGGCTTCAGCAATACGTGAACCGTGAACTCCCTGATGTTCAAGCTGGTTTTAGAAAAAGCAGAGGAACCAGAGATCAAATTGCCAACATCCGCTGGATCATGGAAAAAGCAAGAGAGTTCCAGAAAAACATCTATTTCTGCTTTATTGACTATGCCAAAGCCTTTGACTGTGTGGATCACAATAAACTGTGGAAAATTCTGAAAGAGATGGGAATACCAGACCACCTGACCTGCCTCTTGAGAAATCTGTATGCAGGTCAGGAAGCAACAGTTAGAACTGGACATGGAACAGACTGGTTCCAAATAGGAAAAGGAATATGTCAAGGCTGTATATTGTCACCCTGCTTATTTAACTTATATGCAGAGTACATCATGAGAAAGCTGGACTGGAAGAAACACAAGTTGGAATCAAGATTGCTGGGAGAAATATCAATAACCTCAAATATGCAGATGACACCACCTTTATGGCAATAAGTGAAGAGGAGCTAAAAAGCCTCTGGATGAAAGTGAAAGAGGAGAGTGAAAAAGTTGGCTTAAAGCTCAACATTCAGAAAACGAAGATCATGGCATCTGGTCCCATCACTTCATGGGAAATAGATGGGGGAACAGTGGAAACAATGTCAGACTTTATATTTTGGGGCTCCAGAATCACTGCAGATGGTGATTGCAGCCATGAAATTAAAAGACGCTTACTCCTTGGAAGAAAAGTTATGACCAACCTAGATAGCATATTCAAAAGCAGAGACGTTACTTTGCTGACTAAGGTCCGTCTGGTCAAGGCTATGGTTTTTCCTGTGGTCAGGTATGGATGTGAGAGTTGGACTGTGAAGAAGGTTGAGCACTGAAGAACTGATGCTTTTGAACTGCGGTGTTGAAGAAGACTCTTGAGAGTCCCTTGGACTGCAAGGAGATCCAACCAGTCCATTCTGAAGGAGATCAGCCCTGGGATTTCTTTGGAAGGAATGATTCTAAAGCTGAAGCTCCAGTACTTTGGCCACCTCATGAGAAGAGTTGACTCATTGGAAAAGACTCTGATGCTGGGAGGGATTGGGGGCAGGAGGAGAAGGGGACGACCGAGGATGAGATGGCTGGATGGCATCACGGACTCGATGGACATGAGTCTGAGTGAACTCCGGGAGTTGGTGATGGACAGGGAGGCCTGGCGTGCTGCGATTCATGGGGTCGCAAAGAGTCGGACACGACTGAGCGACTGAACTGAACTGAACCAGAATGTTCTAAACAATGTACAGAAAAGTTCCCTTTTTGGGTTTATAGTCCTCTGCTCCCTGCTGGCTATTCCAGCCTTTGTAGGTATTCACAATTGACAGCTCTGGGTATATCTTTCTTGATTTGAACTGTGCACTTACAGATGTACTTTATCTTAAAAATAAAAATGTATGATCTTAAAAAATGTAGAGGCTATAGTTCAGTTCAGTTGCTCAGTCGTGTTCAGCTATAAGATCTGTGGAAAAAAACAGAGTAGCTAATGTTTGTGTAATTTTCAAGGCATTTTTGCATTCAGTTCAGTTCAGTTCAGTCGTTCAGTTGTGTCCGACTCTTTGTGACCCCATGAATCGCAGCACACCAGGCCTCCCTGTCCATCACCAACTCCCAGAGTTCACTCAGATGCCATCCAGCCATCTCATCATCTGTTGTCCCCTTCTCCTCCTGCCCCCAATCCCTCCCAGCATCAGAGTCTTTTCCAATGAGTCAATTTTTGCATTACTTCTTCTAATTGTAATAACTCTCTGAGAGGTACACAGAGAAGATAATATCTCAGTTTTTTGTTGTGGAAATTAATGCTCAGAGTAGGGACATGAAATGCCCAAGAAGACATACCCTGTAGGTGGCAGAGGAAAGATTAGAAATTAGGTCTTTTGACATCTCAACTAAGACTCTACCCTTACCATAATAGTATGAGTCTGTTTTCCAGGTACTTGTAAAATGGAATGAATAAAGAAATAAAGTATCTCACTCCCTTTTCCTGTGTATGGGATTAACCACAAGTTAGACATCTTTAGTTTTCTTTCCTACAGTCTCTTAGCACCTACTCCAATGCCTGACTCCTGTTAGGTGGCCTCAGGAAACATTTGTTGAAGATGTCCACTCTACACAACATTTTGGGGAAAGCTTGATTTGTTTAAAGCAGAGGTTCTCAGAAACCCATCTATACGTTAGTGCTTGGCTAGCTAGATATGCATTTTATTTTTAAAAAAATATTTATTTTTGGCTGCATTGGGTCTTAGTTGCCACACAGAAGATCCTTCGTTGTGGCTCTCGGTTCAGCAGCTGCCTCAAGGCATGTGGGATCTTAGTTCCCTGACAAGGGATGGAACCATAGCCCTATGCATTACAAGGTGGTTTCTTAATGCTGGACACTAGGAAAGTCCCTAAATGTGCATTTTAAAATTACATATCTCAGAGCCCCATCCGTGGAAATTTTAACACAAGTGGTCTTGAGTGAGACCCAGGAATCAGTGTTTTTAAAATGATCCTGTGATGATTCTAATGAGCCTTTGGATTTAGAAACCTCTGGTTTTTAAAGTATCTTGCTTCTCTTTATTCCTCCCTCCCTCCACCTTAGTCTCTAGAGGGAAGTCAAAAAAGCAGATGGGAAGAGAAAAGTAAAGATGAACAAATATGTGGCCCTATAAACTCACCCTTGGGAGAGAAACTGCCCCAGGTCCCAATGGTTTTCCAGTTTTCAATTCTAGTCCCTTATGAGCCTAGGTTCTCTTTCAACCTTTGGATTCATTTATTTAAGTATTCATTTAGAAATGTGCCAGGTGCTGGGGAAATAGCAGCTAGCCGTCAAAGTCGCTGTGTCCAGAGATGACAAATGCTATGAGGAAAAGTAAAGCAAGATAAGAGGATGGAGAGGGGCAAGAGGGAGGAAACTATTTTAGCCAGGGAAGGCCTATCTGAAATGAGTTTCAGGAAATAACCTCTGGGGCTCCCCTGGTGGCTCAATAATAAAGAACCTGCCTGCCAATGTAGAAGGCATGCGTTCAGTCCCTGATTCCGGAAGATCCCATACGCCAAGAAGCAACTAAGCCCATGTGCCACAACTATTGAGCCTGTGCTCTAGAGCCTGGAATCGCAACTATTGAGCCCATACGCCACAATTACCGAAGCCTTCACGCCCTAGAGCCTGTGCTGTGCAACGAGAGAAGCCACGGCAACAAGAAGCCGACACACTTGCAATGAAGAGTAGCCCCCGCTCGCTGCAACTAGAGAAAAGGCCCGCACAGCAACAAAGACCCAGTATAGCCAAAAATAAACAAATAAAATTATTATCTTTTTAAAGCAAACGCAATACTGCTGTACCCCCATAATAAATTTGAGAAGATAGATAGGGACTGAGGCATCATTGGAGTATCCAGTGGCCGGCCCAACAACCGTCTATTAACAGGCTAGCCAGAACTCCTCTACCACTACTATGCGACACTCCTGGCCTCTGCAGGTACATTTAATGAATCTTAATGATCTTTGGCATCTGGTCCCATCACTTCCTGGGAAATAGATGGGGAAACAGTGGAAACAGCATCAGACTTTTTTGGGGGGGCTCCAAAATCAATACAGATGGTGACTGCAGCCATGAAATTAAAAGACGCTTACTCCTTGGAAGAAAAGTTATGACCAACCTAGATAGCATATTCAAAAGCAGAGACATTACTTTGCCGACTAAGGTCCATCTAGTCAAGGCTATGGTTTTTCCTGTGGTCATGTATGGATGTGAGAGTTGGACTGTGAAGAAGGCTGAGCACCGAAGAATTGATGCTTTTGAACTGTGGTGTTGGAGAAGACTCTTGAGAGTCCCTTGGACTGCAAGGAGATCCAACCAGTCCATTCTGAAGGAGATCAGCCCTGGGATTTCTTTGGAAGGAATGATTCTAAAGCTGAAGCTCCAGTACTTTGGCCACCTCATGAGAAGAGTTGACTCATTGGAAAAGACTCTGATGCTGGGAGGGATTGAGGGCAGGAGGAGAAGGGGACGACAGGGGATGAGATGGCGGGATGGCATCACCGACTCGATGGACATGAGTCTGAGTGAATTCTGGGAGTTGGTGATGGACAGGGAGGCCTGGCATGCTGCAATTCATGGAGTCGCAAATGGTTGGACACGATTGCGCGACTGAACTGAACTGAACTGAACTGAGTGATTTTTGCATTGTTTGCTCCAGATTTAAAGCACCAGGTAGGAATCCCCAGAAGGTCCATTGGTTAGGATTCCATGCTTCCACTCTTGGGGTCCCTGAGTTCAATCCCTGGTCCAGAAACTAAGATCCCACAAGTCTCATGGCATGGCCAAAAAAAGAAAAAGGAGGAAGCACAAGGTGAGTGAAGCTGCAAGGTCAAGTCTAAAGCTACCTGCCAGTACTCCACCTGCAGTGTACAGGAGACAGAAACTCTCTCTGGGGGCAACCAAGAAGAGGATCCCAGCATGGACTCCCCGAAAGCTGCCATCTCATGAGAGAGTCCCCTGATAGAAGGCTTTGTATACTGCACTATCAAAAAAAAGGCACAATATCACTATAGTTTCTCTTTCTTACAACTAAAGGAGTCCTAATATAACCCCCAGAGGAAGGCTGTAACCTTAAGATCAACAGAGTGCAAAATTCTATTCTGTCCTGGGACATTTAATAAGCATTAACTAGGCACAGTGCCAGGATGTTAAAGACCCAAATGTGTAGAGGAAGAAAATAGATTCTTGAGTTAATGATCCTTAAAGCCTAGATCATCTTTTAACCTCAGATATGCAGATGATATCTGAGGGCTTCCCTGGTGGCTCAGCTGATAAAGAATGCCTGCAATGTGGGAGACCTGGGTTTGATCCCTGGGTTGGGAAGATTCCCCTGGAGGAGGGCATGGTAACCCACTCCAGTATTCCTGCCTGGAGAATCCCCATGGACAGAGGAGCCTGGTGGGCTGCCATCCATGGGGTAGCAAACAGTATGACATGACTTAGCTACTGAACAACAATAACAACAACAACAAAGGTCTAGATGGGGAGACAAAACATATAAAATTTTTCAAAATAAGACAGCATATTTCATCGGCCAAAAAAGTGTTACTGCTAATGCAAAACAGTTGGATATAGTGCGTTAAAACCCTTGCTCTAAAACTAGACTACCTGAGTTTGAGTTCTGCCTCCATCCATTACTAAGGGCAAAACTCTGTGAATGTTAGTTTCTCTGGGCCTCAATTTTCTCATTTGTAAAAATGTGGATAATAGGGCTTACCTGGTGACTCTGGTAAAGAATTTGCCTGCCAATGCAGGAGACCAGGGTTTGATCCCTGGTCTGGGAAGATTCCACATGCCATGGGGCAACTAAGCCAGAACGCCACAACTACTGAGCTGCGCTCTAGCGTCCCAGAGCCGCCAACTACTGAGCCCGTCTCTGCAACAAGAGAAGTCACTGCAATGAGAAGCCCTTGCACCACAACTAGAGAGTAGCCGCCACTCACTACAACTACAGAAAGCCCACATGCAGCAACGAGAAGACCCACCACAGCCAAACACTAAAATAAATAATTAAATAAATCTTCTTTTAAAATGTGGATAATAAACATATCTACCTTGCAGAGTTCCAGTGAAGATTGAACTGAGATAATCCATTTAAAACCCTTCACACTATGCCTGGTCAACACATAGTTAGCACCAATACAGGTTAGCTAAATTGTATTTAATAGCTACTGTATTTTATCAGTATAAATTGATAAAATTGTTTGTAAGATCAGTCATTATTTTATAAATTACAATGAAAGAAAAATCCCTTCCAATAAACTCTAATACGATGCTTTCCTATAACTTAGGAGTTTTCTATACAATCTCATCCTCCATGCACCAAGAATGTGGTGCAGCATTAAAAGAGTGCTCCCGAGGACTTCCCTGGTTAAGACTCTCTGCTCCCAGTGCAGGAACCTGTGTGCACGCTAAGCTGCTTCAGTCATGTCTGACTCTTTCCGACCCTATGAACTGTAACCCATCAAGCTCCTCTGTCCATGGGATTCTCCAGGCAAGAATACTGGAGTGGGTTGCCATGCCCTCCTTCAGGGGGTCTGCCCGGGCCAGGGATTGAACCCAAGTCTCTTATGTCTCCTGCACTGGCAGGTGGGTTCTTACCACTAGTGCCACCTGGGAAGCCCTTCAGTGCAGGAGGTTTGGGTTCAGTTCTTGGTCAGGGAGCTAAGATTCCACATGCATCATGAGGTGTGGCCAAAAAAAACATAAAACAGTGCTCCCAATAGTCTCCAGGATTCTCTACCACATTACTGGCATCCCTTTTATAAATCTCTCTGAACATCAGTTACATTCAACGTATGTGGTACCAACAATGCCTTTAACTCAGCTGAAGTGATGACAATTTGAATATCTATGACCATAACACTAATAATTGCATCTATGTCCACATGACTGATGATGTATGCAGAAGCATCCTGATTTCACAGACGTTAATGTGTTTTTTTTAAAAATTGGATTCTTAGAACTTTTTGAAGTATTATGATTTATAAAATTCTAAGGGACTCAAAGCCCAGAGTTTGTTCAGGAGCTCAAATTCTGCAGTCTTATAAACCAAAAGGACAAAAAGCAATAGCTTTGACAGATGTTTGCAATGAATCATCTTTGTTGCTGTAAACTTGTAGAAAACTGTTAAAATTGTTACTATAGTGAACACTAAAAGAAAAGCATTTTCAGGACTGCCAGGCCAAACTGATGTGCAGAGAAGTTTCCTCAAAATCTAAGAAGTGTAACAGTGGAAGGGAAACATGTGAGACTTCACTCTATTCCTTCCGCGTTACTCTGATCATCTAAAAGTCACCCAGGGAATTCCCTGGTGGTCCAGTAGTTAGGACTCCACACTTCCGCTGTAGGGGGCCTGGGTTCTGTCCCCTGTAGGGGAACTAAGACCCCACAAGATGCATGGCATGGCCAAAAATAAAATAAAGGTCATCCAGCCTTTTTAGAAAATTCCTCCAGTGAGAGTAAACTCAAAACTTGCAAAGGTAGTTTGGGGACTTCCCTGGCCCTCTGGTGGTTAAGACTCTGCTCCCAAGGGACACAGGTTCTATCTTTGTCAGGTGACAACAGCAACAACAAAAAACCAACTTTCAAAGGAAGTTTGCCTCACTTTAGGGAAATTCTGCTCATAGTTCTTCTGTATATTAAAAACCAAAATTCTTACTTCCATGCCATCCACCTCTTGGCCCCAGTCCTATACTTTAGAACCATGCCCTCAAACATATTCACTTCATTCCACCTCAAGTTCTCCCCTCAACGTCCTTCACCTCACCTCCCCACCTCTTTAAGCCACATCTTCTCTCTTCCAGGCTCCATCAATTTCGAGGGTCAACAATAAGGGCTGAGATCAGCTGTGCGGTTCTTCTGCTGGGCCTATCTGGAATCACACAGCTGTAACCATCTGGCAGCTGGACTGGGCTGGGTGGTCTAGGATGGCCTCACTCATGTGTCCAGTGGTTGTCCTGGCTGTCAGCTCCATGTCTCTCCACGTTGTCTGTTGTCTCCAAGGGGTCTGGTCTACTTTACCAACAGCATCATGACGGCAAGAAAGTAAGAACAGAAACTACAAGCCTTCTTAAAACCCAGGCTCAGAACTCACACAGTGACAGCTCTTCCACATTTTCTTTGCCAAAACAAGAACAGTCCAGCTTAGACTAAAGAGGTAGATAAGCAGACTTCACTTCTTATTAGGAGGAGCAACAAAGTCACAATGCAAAGGGGTGTGCATACCAGCAAGTCCTTAGCATTTTACTTCATTTACTTTCCTCAACAACCTATGGAATAGGCACTGTTATTATGTCATGTTAGATATGAGCAGGACTGATACACTTATAAGGTGGGACTTGAAAGTTATAACTGGAAAAACTACTGTTGTTTCTCCACTTTCCATTCAAACCACTTCTGTAGGGATGAAATCTAAGGCAAGTCATATGACTTTAGTGGTCACTCTTAGAAAATAAAAAGTCTGCTTTTCAGGTTTCTGAGACAGTCTTAGTCCAGTAATTAAAATGCCCAGTCCTAGGTAATAGGTTGATTTCCAACTTCTCGCTTTGCAATCATTATAATAACACTAATTGATTCAGACAAGACTCATCAGTGGATGCTAAATATTCTCGGTGAAAATTTGATGAGGAGAAGGAGATTTATAGTGTCTCAAAATACCTCCCTTCAAAATCATTATTCATTTCAAATGGGAAAATTGTCACTTTATGATGGAGAGATCTGCCAGACACTGCCTTATCCAAGCAATCAAAGTTAACATGAATAATAATGGGACAAACTGACACCAAGTGCCTCTTGATGTGACGTACTAAGAAGAGAACAGCATCAGTTTGGGAACAGTCCTGCTAAGAATGCAAATTTTCAACTTAATCATGAGGAAATATCCAATTAACTCAAATTGGGGAATGTTATGCAAAATGAATGCCCTATATAATCTTAAAAGTATCAAAGGTCATGAAAGACAAAAACTGCTGAAGAACTGGCCAGATTAAAGAAGAATAAACACACAGGAGGGCCTCCCAGACCGTGCAGTGGTAAAGAATCTGCCTGCCAGTGCAGAAGACTCAAGAGATGTGGATTCAACCCCTGTGTCAGGAAGATCCCCTGGAGGAGGAAACGGCAACCCACTCCAGTATTGTTGCCTAGAAAATTCCATGGACAGAGGAGCCTGGCAGGCTCTACAGTCCAGGGGGTTGCAAAGAGCTGGACACAACTCTTTGCACACATACACAAACACGCATGTAATCCATGAGACACTAAATGTAACACATGAGAGGGACTCACTTTAGGGGTAAGACCTCACAGGATACTGACAGTGACCACTCTCTTCTAATTCCCAGCCTTCCTTACCCTTGCGATAGGGTGTAGTTAGCAAAAGTTGGGGAATTTGTTTAACCTCCTCCTCTTTAACTCCTGATTTGATGATCTTATCCATCATTTTGGAATTGGGGATAGTTGGTAACATTTAGGGGGGACTCATTTAAAATGCAGAAAAGAAACTCTATTTTAAAATACCATTATATGAGGGACTTCCCTGGTGGTTCTGTTGCAGGAAGGCGGACCCCTTTCAGGGCCTGAAACCGGGCTCTTGTCTAACACTCGGAAATGAATTGTCCGAGGAGGCACATGTGCTGACAAAGTAAGAGATTTTATTGGGAAAGGGCACCCGGGTGGAGAGCAACAGGGTAAGGGAACCCAGGAGAACTGCTCTGCCACATGGCTTGCAGTCTCAGGTTTTATGGTGATGGGATTAGTTTCCGGGTTGTCCTTAGCCAATCATTCTGACTCAGAGTCCTTCCTGGTGGTGCACACCTTGTTCAGCCAAGATGGACGTCAGAGAGAAGGATTCTGGCAGGTGGTCGGACATGTGGTGTCTCCTTTTGACCTCTCCCGAATTCTTCCGGTTGGTGGTGGCTTATTAGTTCTGTGTTCGTTAGCAGGACCTCCTGTCATAAAACAGCTCACACAAATGGTTACTATGGTGCCTGGCCAGGGTGGGCGGCTTCAATTAGTATGCTTCCCTTAACAGTTCAGTGGTGAAGAATCTGCTTTCCAATGCAGGGGACGTGGGTTTGTTCCCTGGTCAGAGAGCTAGGGTCCCACATGCCACTGAGCAACTAAGCCCATGTAGACAGTCCATGGGCCACAATGAAAGATCCCACGTGCCACAACTAAAACCTGACACAGTCAAATAAATAAATTTTAAAATAAAATACCATTTTATGAGGAAACTAATACTTTAAAAGTTTAAGTAACTTGGTCTATGCCACAGATAATGAAAAACAGAATTGGGATTCAAATATCAGTATCAAATTTATGCTTATAAACTTCTACCTTGGTAGATTTGGCCTGTTCTTGGCTGCTGTATCTTTTTAGCTCCTGATTAGGTCATTTAAGGAATTTACTCTGTATCTTAATAACTATCTAGCACTTACTATAATGTGCCTTACATATATTGTCTCACTTCATTTTTTACAACTGTATCATGTAGCTATTATTGTGACTTAAGAGTGACAAAACTCCACTTGTGCCACAACTAGAGAAAGCCCACATGCCTCAACAAAGACCCAGTGCAGCATTAAACAAAAAAGTGTTAAAAAAAAAAAAAGAAAAGAAAAAGAGAAACAAGATTAAGAGAACATAAATGGCAATATTGAAATTGGCATATCCAGTAGCTGAGATTATGGGCCAATTTTATTTTTCTTTCTGCTAATCTGTATTTTCCAAAGTGTCTCAGTGCATTACTTTTGCAATGGGAAAGGACAGCTTTGTTGTTGTTGCTGTTATTTTAACAAGGCTCACAACATGAGTGAAAACTCTGGAGCAGGAGTCATGGTGAGAAGACTGAAAGGACACTCAAGGGCCTCTGGCATGAACACTTAAGGACCAAGACTTACATTCCAATATGCAAATTAAGAATGGCTTGTATTTCACTCCAGATGGGTTTTAAAAAATAGCTTTGGATTTTCTCAAAAGGTTTAAAAAAAAAAAAGGTTTGGCTCAAAGTCCTAGATTTCTGCATCATTAAGCAAAGAATAAATGACCAATTACTTTCTGCCAGGCACTATTCAGAAAGTACTTTGCATGTATTAAATCAACTAATCTTCAAAGTAACCCTAAGACATAAAGACAATTATTATTCCCATTTTACAGGTGAGAAAACTTCTTTGAATCTTGATCAGTCAAGTAATTTTCCCAGTGTCTTACAGCTAAAAAATGGTAGATCGTCAATTGAATCCAGACCTTTTATTTCTAGAGTCTGCATTCTCAAGTTTTGCTTGAAACATAATGATGGCAGAATTTAAACATATTAGTCATAAAACCATTTAATATTCCTGTACTCTCCTTGAAAGTGAAAGTGAAAGTGAAGTCGCTCAGTCGTGTCCGACTCTTTTCCACACTGTGGACTATAGCCCAATAGGCTCCTCAGTCCATGGGATTCTCCAGGCAAGAATACTGGAGTGGGTTGCCATTTCCTTCTCCAGGGGATCTTCCCGACCCAGGGATTGAACCCAGGTCTCCTGCACTGCAGGCAAATGCTTTAACCTCTGAGCCACCAGGGATATGGCATCCCAATGGACCAGCCCTAAATTTTTTAAGCCAGGAACTGACCGAAATGTTATGCGCCTCAAGGATAAAACCTGGCAGATTTATAACAGAAAGCAGGATAGCTAATTTACACTGTTGTATTTGTTTTTGGTATATGGCAGGGAGATCCAGTGATATATATATATATATATATATATATATATATATATATATATATTCAGTTATATATGTGTATGCTTTCTTATATTCCTCTCCTTTATGAGTAACCATTATTCTTATCTCTATCCTCATATACATTATAATGTTATAACACCATCATGTTAAAAATTGTAATGCAAATGATAAATTATTATAACAAAAATGTGACCAATTTTTTCATTTACCATATAAATAGTTGTCAGTTATACTGCCATTTTCATTACCTATGTTTCAAGAGAATCATAGGTCCCTAAAATAGTCCTTGAGTTTCTCTTCCAAATTGTCAATGCTCAAATATTACAAACAAAACCAAGACTGGAAGTACGCTAATCAGTTTGTTCAGATCTCTCTTCAATTGAACTATGTCTTAATCTATTATGGACAGAAAGCATGCTCTGTGGAATTTAGTTTGATGGTTATATGTACATGAATCTTATTTATGAAATTTATATAAAACCTTTGTTTCTTTGCTCTAATTTCTTTATATTTTATTGAATGATGTCTTTGTTAATATCTTATGATTTAGAAAGCTGTTTTCTCTAAAATTATAAAACTTACCATTCTCAAAAGTGAAACTTAGCTAAGTAAGGGATTTTTGTAATGCTTTTGCCAACATTAGCAATAATAATGAAGAGTTTATATCAAATCACTGTGGCCAGTGCAACTTCAAAATAAGTTTCATTTTTCCTGCAAAGGCCACAAATCACTCTTTGCTCAAAATCTATTATTTCGTTTAACTTTTATAATGTACCTTGTATCTTGTTTAAATTAAATGCAACTACTTCGACAAAATTTAGGAAGCATTTTCTTCATGCGGTCAGGAGTGATATTGTATATGATTCATCAAGATGTTCAAAGTTTGGACAGATTCGGAATGTTGTATGTAATCTTCTATTTGTTCCAAAGAATATGAGTGCTATTGACATGAGTAAGTCTAACAGATGTGAACGAAGTTCAGAAGTGGTTTCACGAATGTTCTGGATTTGGTGCTAAAATAAAGCATGTGCCCTTTATTTTAGCAGGACAGTTATCACAGGCTTCATCATGCATGGAGGGGCTCTGTAATAGACTTCTAGGGCCCCATGGTACACCTATGAACATAGGAGTTACTGATAGATCATACTCAGTGCCCTGAGCTCTCATTGCCCCACAGCACAGGCCTGGCATAGGTATTCTCAATGCACCTTGGTCAAAGTCCCAAGGACTGGTCTGAGGCAAGGGATTAGGTGGCACAAACTCAACAAACAGAATTCAAGGAGAAAGGATTCTGCCCTGCATGTAATATGTGTTACATACGCATCAACTGGACAAAGAGAGTGCAGGGAAGATCTAGTCTCTCTAAGACCTAAGAACATAACAAGGGATCTTCAGCTCAGGAAGAGTGCTAAGTAGTGTGTGAACCCAAGGCTGAGGTCTCATACTGAGGGCCTTGGAAACAGCCTTGAAGAAGCTCTACCTGTAGGTACACTGGCATCTGTGGCAGCCTAATCGTCCTTCTGCAGACAGGCTCAGTCCATCAGAGTGAGCCCTCTGCTAACCTATCAAAGGAGGGAAAGAAACACGCTTCCAGGACCCTTCAGATTTGGTTCTTAGCAGACTTGCCTTTGGCAATCTTTTGAATCAAAGCTTAAAACTGAAAAATGTTTTATCAGTTTTTCACTTAAGCCAAAGGCCTGTGCTTTTTTTACATCAAGTGTGATACCAATGGAATATTTCTTAATTTTTCACTTTGGTTTTTTTTCTGGTAGTTCAAATGTGCGTGTGTATAAAATTACTCAACATGCATGAGAAACGCTGGGCTGGATAAAGCACAAGCTGGAATCAAGATTGCCAGGAGAAATATCAATAACCTCAGATATGCAGATGACACCACCCTTATGGCAGAGAGTGAAGAACTAAAGAGCTTCTTGATGAAAGTGAAAGAGGAGAGTGAAAAAGTTGGCTTAAAGCTCAACACTCAGAAAACTAAGATCATGGCATCCAGTCCCATCACTTCATGGCAAATAGGTGGGGAAACAGTGGAAACAGTGGCTGACTATTTTTCTGGGCTCCAAAATCACTGCAGATGGTGATTGCAGCCATGAAATTTAAAAATGCTTACTCCTTGGAAGGAAAGTTATGACCAACCTAGACAGCATATTCAAAAGCAGAAACATTACTCTGCCAACAAAGATCTGTCTGGTCAAGGCTATGGTTTTTCCAGTAGTCATGTATGGATGTGAGAGTTGGACTATAAAGAAAGCTGAGCACCAAAGAATTGATGCTTTTGAACTGTGGTGTTGGAGAAGACTCTTGAGAGTCCCTTGGACTGCAAAGAGATTCGACCAGTCCATCCTAAAGGAGATCAGTCCTGGGTGTTCATTGGAAGGACTGATGTTGAAGCTGAAACTCCAGTCCTTTGGCCACCTCATGCAAAGAGCTGACTCATTGGAAAAGACTCTGATGCTAGGAAAGATTGAGGTCAGGAGGAGAAGGGAAAGACAAACGATGAGATAGTTGGATGGCATCACTGACTCAATGGACATGGGTTTGGGTGAACTCTGGGAGTTGGTGATGGACAGGGACGCCTGGAATGCTGTGGTTCATGGGGTCGCAAAGAGTCAGACACGACTGAGTGACTGAACTGAATTGAACTGAATTGAACTGAATTGAAGTTAATTATACAAAGATGGGAGTTACTATTGGCTCAGAGGTTAAAGCATCTGCCTGGAATGCGGGAGACCCAGGTTCAATCCCTGCGTCGGGAAGATCCCCTGGAGAAGGAAATGGCAACCCACTCCAGTACTCTTGCCTGGAGAATCCCATGGAGGGAGGAGCCTTGTGAGCTACAGTCCATGGAGTCGCGAAGAGTAGGACACGACTGAGTGAGTTCACTTTCTTTCACTTTTCTTCTCTCACTTTGTTGTTGTTCAGTTGTTCAGTCGTATCTGACTCTTTGTGACCCTATGAAATGCAGCACGCCAGGCTTCGCTGTCCTTCACTATCTCCCAGAGTTTGCTCAAACTCATGACAATTGAGTTGGTGATGTCATCCAACCATCTCATCCTCTCTCATGCCCTTCTCCTGCCCTCACTCTTTCCCAGCATCAGGGTCTTTTGCAGAGAGTTGTCTCTTTGCATCAGGTGGCCAACGGATTGGAGTTCAGCTTCAGCATCAGTCCTTCCAATGAATATTCAGGGTTGATTTCCTTTACGATTGACTGGTTTGATCTCTTTGCAGTCCAAGGGGCTCTCAAGAGTCTTCTCCAGCACCACAGTTTGAAAGCAGCAATTCTTTGGTGCTCAGCCTTCTTTATAGTCCAACTCTCACATCCATACATGACTACTGGAAAAACCATAGCTATGGATATACAGACCTTTGTCAGCAAAGCGATGTCTCTGTTTTTTAATATGCTGTCTTGGTTGGTCATAGCTTTCCTTCCAAGGAGCATTAGTTTTTTGAATGTTGAGTTTTAAGCCAGCTTTTTCACCCTTCTCTTTCACCTTCATCCAGAGGCTCTTTAGTTCTTCTTCACTTTCTGCCATGAGGGTGGTGTTATTTGCATATATGAGATATCAAATTGATCATCTTTTCATCTTTTATTTAATTTTCCATCATAGATGATGATCATTATCTGTCTTAAATGTTTAGCCATTCTTCAAATTTCAAAATCATTTATTTTAAATCTAGAAACGTTCCACTGCTTTCTGTAAATGCTGTGCTGTTATTATTACTTTAAGAGCATTACAATAATGTCTTACATCACTGTTTGCTTATAATGGTGAAGCTATCATTGTTTTCTGTTTATTTGGCCTTTTTTTTTTCCAGTTCTAGTAATAGCATGTGTGGTTTTGTAGGTATTGGTGACATTTCTATTCTTTTAATCAAGAACCTAAGTATTTCCTGTATATTGTCACCCTGCTTATTTAGCTTATATGCAGAGTACATCATGAGAAACATTGGGCTGGAAGAAGCACAAGCTGGAATCAAGATTGCCAGGAGAAATATCAATAACCTCAGATATGCAGATGATACTACCCTTATGGCAGAAAGTGAAAAAGAACTAAAGAGCCTCTTGATGAAAGTGAAAGAGGAGAGTGAAAAAGTTGGCTTAAAGCTCAACACTCAGAAAACTAAGATCATGGCATCTGGTCCCATCACTTCATGGGAAATAGATGGGGAAACAGTGGGAATAGTGTCAGACTTTATTTTGGGGGGCTCCAAAATCACTGCAGATGGTGATTGCAGCCATGAAATTAAAAGATGCTTACTTCTTGGAGGGAAAGTTATGACCAACCTAGACAGCATATTAAAAGCAGAAACATTACTTTGTGAACAAAAATCTGTCTAGTCCAGGCTATGGTTTTTCTAGTGGTCATGTATGAATGTGAGAGTTGGACTATAAAGAAAGCTGAGTGCCGAAGAATTGATGCTTTTGAAGTGTGGTGTTGGAGAAGACTCTTGAGAGTCCCTTGGACTGCAAGGAGATCCCACTAGTCCATCCTAAAGGAGATCAGTCCTGGGTGTTCATTGGAAGGACTGATGTTGAAGCTGAAACTCCAATCCTTTGGCCACCTGATGCAAAGAGCTGACTCATTGGAAAAGACCCTGATGCTGGGAAAGATTGAGAGCAGGAGGAGAAGGGGACAACAGAGGATGAGATGGTTGAATGGCATCACCAGCTCAGTGGAAATGGAAAATTCATTTGAAACAGAAGAATATGATTATCTAGGATCATTATCCAGGAACATTGCTCAATGAACACTGAAAAGCCTCAGTGTTTTCTTGCTCATCCAACCTGTTGATTTCATGTATAATTCTTAATTTTTTGAATTGCCTTAGCTAGTCATTAAATCTTTATTAACAAAAAATATGAAATTGCACACATTCTATTTGACTTAAGCTATGAATCTGAAGAATAATTTTTTTCCTAGCTTCACTGCATGGATCAGTTATCAAATCTCCATTAAATAAAAAACTGTTATCTTCTATTCAAGAATTTCATGTGGGTCATTCTCAATAGAAGTCTATTTGCTTTCATTTTTTCCAATTTTAAAAAATTTAAGCAGACTGCCTCTTTCAAAGATTTCCTTTTCTTTTAAGCTCTTTTTTCTTTCTGAACTCCATTTCTGTATTGTCTGCATTTATAATGACCTTATATTCTCAGTGATCCAGATTTTAAAATAATCTATAATATATTGACTTTAGACAACTTAAAAGTATTTTCATTTTAAAAGTGAACCAGGAGGGTTTCCCTGGTTGTCCAGTGGTTAGGAATCTGCCTGCCAGTAGAGAGGACTCAG